>NC_080723.1:23267899-23325399 GCF_019097595.1 Hemibagrus wyckioides
GTCCAGGGCCCGACAGTGGCAGCACAGCAGGGCTTTAATCCTGACCTTCCCATTAACAACCCAGGGTCTCAAAGCAGCTTTACAGAAGTAAAATATTAGTTTATCTCTAACATTTATCCCTAATGAGAAGCCTAAGGTGACGGTGGTGAGGAAAAACTCCCTGAGATGCTATGAGGAAGAAACCTTCAGAGGAACCAGGCTCAGAAGGGAACCTCATCCTCATTTGGGTGACACTGGACAGGAAATAATGTCCTTTCTTTAGCAGTTTATATTCAGATGCAATTGTGCAACCAAGAGCTCCTGAGGAACTAACAGGTCAGAGTAGTTTCTGAGTTCATTTATAGACTCAGCACTTGACTGATGCAGCGGCAGTTCAAAGACGGTGTGGTAGTCTCTTCAACCTTCAGTAGATGTTTTTGGTTGTGGGCTGAAGCTTAACGTTTCTTCTCATCCTTCTAGTATAGATCAGATCCTAAGAAGGAAACGGCTGGTTGATGAAGATTGTATGTGAGTTTCTTTAGTAGTTGAAGATCGAGTGAAGAGATGTAGAGAGATTAAAACAGAATGTAGTTAATACACAGTATATGATTATGAAATGATTCAGCATTTCTCTCAGTACCTTGGTGATAAAGGTCCTGAAGGTCTGGAAGACTCAAGGAGCATTTTGTTAGACTACATGGTATTACCAGGTATTCATGATGTTCTAAGGTCATGAGAGAAGGAAATGATTTTATTGAGACAGAGCTAATCACCTAGCATGTGTGTAAAGTAAAAGTCTAAGTACAATAGGTGAAGGAGATATATTGGAGAATGTAGAGAAAAAAACAGGAAAAAAACTAACATTTAAAATTATAAACAAGGCAGAAAATCTAAAAAAGGACTAAATAAATAAGTAAAAAATAATAATAATAATCAGTAGTCTCTAAAGTAAAGAAGAACTGCTTTATTTATTCATAAAAAAAATCAGCAAGAGTGTTAAAAAATTTTCTGTAATTGTAAAATTATGACTTGAGAAGACACATTGTGTGTGTGTGTGTGTGTGTTCTCATCTGCATGTGAGTGCGAGTGTGTCCGTGATAAATTTATGCTGCAATGCTCCCAGCGTTCCCCAGTCCCCCAGAGGCACGGCGTTCTGTCTCCTGTCACATCAACGGCGATGTAATTGATAGTTTATGGGAAGAGTTTAAGCACACCTGTTTAACATGTTCCTACATCTCCATCTTCACATGTCTGCAATTAGATATCTTTAATCCCAGGATGATCTTCTGACAGGCTCATTTATCATCCTGACAATCACAGAGAGCTGTTTTCCCTGCAGTGGGTGTGAGGACGGATCAAACATGCCACACAGGAAGTGCAGATGATTCACATGCTAAAGGCGAGAGGAACATTAAAGGCTTTTAGATGTGAGGTAAAGAGACGCTGAGGAGAACAAAGCACATGGGACAGGTTGGGTTAATTGGAAGAAGTGTGAAATGAAAGTTCTGATCTGTTCTCCATGTGATAGCAGAACAGCTCTGACTCGTCGAGGCATGGACTCCACAAGACCTCTGAAGGTGTGCTGTGGTTTCTGGAGGCGAGACTTTAGCAGCAGATCCTTTATGTCCTGTAAGTTATGAGGTGGAGCCTCTATGGATCAGACTGGATTGTCCAGCACGTCCTACAGAAACTTGATCAGATTGAGATCTGTTGAATTTGGAGGTCAAGTCAACACCTCTAGGAGTCTGCATGGCTGATATCCTGCAGCTACAGATCTCCATACGCAGCTGGATCTGACTCCTTTCTTTCAGAGCCACTTTTTCAGCAGCTGTTCTGTCGGATCGGACCAAACAGACCAGCCTTCTCAACTCATGTATGTCAGTGAGCCTTGGACACTCATGAGCCAGTCATGGCTTCAACTTGTTCTTCCTTGGAGCACTTTTCCTTGGAAAAACTAAACACTGCATACCAGGAACACACCTAGACCTGATGTTTTGGAGAAGCTCTAGAGATCTGACCCAGTTGTCTATAATAATAATAATAATAATAATACATTTTATTTATAGGCGCCTTTCTCAAAACCCAAGGACACCAAACAATGAGTTACAAAACAAAGCACATAGAAACAATATGACAAAAAACAAGCAAATATAACAAAAAAAAATACAGAAGACTGTGACTGTGTGAGAGGGCAAGTACGATTTAAGAAGAGTAAGCAAGCTTAAACAGGTGAGACTTGAGTCTAGATTTAAAGGTAGACAGAGAGTCAAGGTTACAGACACTACAATCTGTCCCCAGTCAAAGTCATTTTGATTCTTACACTGAATCCATGGTGGTTCAAGTGGTTAAGGCTCTGGTTTGTTGATCAGAGGATTGGGGTTCAAGCCCTAAGCTCCACTGTTGGGCAACTGAGCAAGGCCCTTAACCGTTCCTGCTCCAGGAGGCACTGTTTCTAAGCTGCCCCTGTGCTCTGACCCCAAGTTCCTGTGCTGTAATGTATGTGTGGTGATAACAAAGGCTTCCTGCCATCAGTTCTTCTGCTTTTTACCCATTTTTCCTGCTTCCAATACATCAGCTTCCAGAACTGACTGCTCACGAGATAATCAAAGTTTCTCACTTCATTTATTAGTGGTTTTAATGTTATAGCTGATTGGACACCATCTGGATCTGAAGATCAGTGAATATGGAAACGTTCACAAGGATCTGAATGGACTAGAGAAGAAAGAAAATGTACTACAATATTAAAAAAAAATCAAAATAAAAATCTGCTCATTTACCCCATTAAAAGTGTAGAAACATCTTCAAAAAACTGATCGACCACACACACACACACACACACACCAAACAGAGTACCATAAATCATCAGGGAAATGAAATTTCCCCAACAAACGACAGACAATAACATTACACAGAGCCACAGCGTAACCTTGAGAGGAAAGATAAGAGATACGAGTTATTCGATACACTAAAAATACACACGTCATTATTCGAAATACAAACGACAGAAAATGAAGATAGACTGGAGTTGTGCCTCTGTCTAGGAGAGTTCACCAAATTATCAGAAGACTATAAAATAACTGTCACAATCGGAGAGAGATGAAGATAAAGGAAGCCAAAACTAATCCCATCTAGACATTAGAGTAAATATGTTTTTTTACCATGTGTGTATATGGTAAAGAGAGAGAGAGAGAGAGAGAGAGAGAGAGAGACAGACAGATACAGACAGACAGAGATGAAGAGAGTGAGAGAGAGAGAGAGACAGACAGAGAGACAGACAGACAGAGACAGACAGGGAGAGATGAAGAGAGTGAGAGAGAGAGAAAGAGAGAGAGAGAGAGAGAGAGAGAGAGAGAGAGAGAGAGAGACAGAGAGAGAGTGAGAGAGAGAGTGAGACAGAGAGAGAGAGACAGAGGAAACATAATCATTAAGTGTTGAAATCTCCAGTCATGGGATTAAACCTCACAAGCTGTTTTCTGTGTGTGTGTGTGTGTGTGTGTTTAATGTTATACTATATAAAAACAGTGTGTGTCTGTGTTATAGAATGTAGGAATATGGGTGTGTTATTAATGTTTTAAGAGAAGATGTTTAATGTTACACTATATAAACAATGGTGATGTCATTGATGTTATAGAATATGGAAACATGGGCGTGTCACTGCTGTGATAGTGTATGATAATATAAAAACATGGGTGTGTGATTTGTTTTTATAGAATATAGAAATAAGGGTGTCATTATAGAAACATGGGCATGTATTTACTGTAATAGTATATAGAAACATAATCATGTACCTGTTATTATTTTTTTTAAATTTAATTTCATTGTCTGTACCGCTTATCCGATCTATCCTCGGGTCACAGGGAGCCTGTGCCTATCCCAGGCGTCATCGGGTATCAAGGCAGGATACACCCTGGAGAGAGTACCAACCCATAGCAGGGCACACACACACTACAGGCAATTTAGAGACTCCAGTCAGCCTAGAAGCATGTCTTTGGACTGTGGGAGGAAACGGGAGCACCCGGAGGAAACCCACCAAGCACGGGGAGAACATCAAAACTCCACACACACAGGGAGGGAGAGTGAGACTCAAACCCAGGACGCTGGAGGGGTGAGGCAAACGTGCACACCACTAAGCCACCATGCCGCCCACTTGTTATTACAGTATTTTGAAATGTGGGTGTGTTCTTGATGTTATAGTATATGGAAACATGGTGGGGGGGTATTGGTGTAATAAAGTATAGTTATGTCATTGAAGTTATAACATATGGAAATTTGGGGGTGTCTTTGATGTTATAGAATATGGGAACATTGGTACCTATTTGGTGTTATACAGTACTACATAAAACATGGGTGTGTCTTTGATGTTATAGAATATTTAGACATGGGTGTGTCTTTGATATTATAGAATAAGGAAAATTGGGTGTGTCTTTGATATTATAGAATAAGGAAAATTGGGTGTGTCTTTGATGTTATAGAATATTTTAAACATGGGCGTGTCTTTGATGTTATAGAATATTTTAAACATGGGTGTGTCTTTGATGTTATAGAATATTTTAAACATGGGTGTGTCTTTGATGTTATAGAATATTTTAAACATAGGTGTGTCTTTGATGTTATAGAATATTTTAAACATGGGCGTGTCTTTGATGTTATAGAATATTTTAAACATAGGTGTGTCTTTGATGTTATAGAATATTTTAAACATAGGTGTGTCTTTGATGTTATAGAATAATTAGACATGGGTGTGTCTTTTGATGTTACAGAATATTTAGACATGGGTGTGTCTTTGATGTTATAGAATATTTTAAACATAGGTGTGTCTTTGATGTTATAGAATATTTAGACATGGGTGTGTCTTTGATGTTATAGAATATTTTAAACATAGGTGTGTCTTTGATGTTATAGAATATTTTAAACATGGGTGTGTCTTTGATGTTATAGAATATTTAGACATGGGTGTGTCTTTGATGTTATAGAATACTTAGACATGGGTGTGTCTTTGATGTTATAGAATATTTTAAACATAGGTGTGTCTTTGATGTTATAGAATATTTTAAACATAGGTGTGTCTTTGATGTTATAGAATATTTAGACGTGTGTGTCTTTGATGTTATAGAATATTTAGACATGGGTGTGTCTTTGATATTATAGAATAAGGAAAATTGGGTGTGTCTTTGATGTTATAGAATATTTTAAACATGGGTGTGTCTTTGATGTTATAGAATATTTTAAACATGGGTGTGTCTTTGATGTTATAGAATATTTTAAACATAGGTGTGTCTTTGATGTTATAGAATATTTTAAACATGGGCGTGTCTTTGATGTTATAGAATATTTTAAACATAGGTGTGTCTTTGATATTATAGAATATTTTAAACATAGGTGTGTCTTTGATGTTATAGAATATTTTAAACATAGGTGTGTCTTTGATGTTATAGAATATTTTAAACATGGGTGTGTCTTTGATGTTATAGAATAATTAGACATGGGTGTGTCTTTGATGTTATAGAATATTTTAAACATAGGTGTGTCTTTGATGTTATAGAATATTTAAACATGGGTGTGTCTTTGATGTTATAGAATATTTAGACATGGGTGTATCTTTGATGTTATAGAATATTTTAAACATGGGTGTGTCTTTGATGTTATAGAATATTTTAAACATAGGTGTGTCTTTGATGTTATAGAATATTTAGACATGGGTGTGTCTTTGATGTTATAGAATATTTTAAACATGGGTGTGTCTTTGATGTTATAGAATATTTAGACATGGGTGTGTCTTTGATGTTATAGAATACTTAGACATGGGTGTGTCTTTGATGTTATAGAATATTTTAAACATAGGTGTGTCTTTGATGTTATAGAATATTTTAAACATAGGTGTGTCTTTGATGTTATAGAATATTTAGACGTGTGTGTCTTTGATGTTATAGAATATTTAGACATGGGTGTGTCTTTGATATTATAGAATAAGGAAAATTGGGTGTGTCTTTGATGTTATAGAATATTTTAAACATGGGTGTGTCTTTGATGTTATAGAATATTTTAAACATGGGTGTGTCTTTGATGTTATAGAATATTTTAAACATGGGTGTGTCTTTGATGTTATAGAATATTTTAAACATGGGCGTGTCTTTGATGTTATAGAATATTTTAAACATAGGTGTGTCTTTGATGTTATAGAATATTTTAAACATAGGTGTGTCTTTGATGTTATAGAATATTTTAAACATAGGTGTGTCTTTGATGTTATAGAATATTTTAAACATAGGTGTGTCTTTGATGTTATAGAATATTTTAAACATGGGTGTGTCTTTGATGTTATAGAATAATTAGACATGGGTGTGTCTTTGATGTTATAGAATATTTTAAACATAGGTGTGTCTTTGATGTTATAGAATATTTAAACATGGGTGTGTCTTTGATGTTATAGAATATTTAGACATGGGTGTATCTTTGATGTTATAGAATATTTTAAACATGGGTGTGTCTTTGATGTTATAGAATATTTTAAACATAGGTGTGTATTTGATGTTATAGAATATTTTAAACATGGGCGTGTCTTTGATGTTATAGAATATTTTAAACATAGGTGTGTCTTTGATGTTATAGAATATTTTAAACATAGGTGTGTCTTTGATGTTATAGAATAATTAGACATGGGTGTGTCTTTGATGTTATAGAATATTTTAAACATAGGTGTGTCTTTGATGTTATAGAATATTTTAAACATAGGTGTGTCTTTGATGTTATAGAATATTTTAAACATAGGTTTGTCTTTGATGTTATAGAATATTTTAAACATAGGTGTGTCTTTGATGTTATAGAATATTTCAAACATAGGTGTGTCTTTGATGTTATAGAATAATTAGACATGGGTGTGTCTTTGATGTTATAGAATATTTTAAACATAGGTGTGTCTTTGATGTTATAGAATATTTTAAACATAGGTGTGTCTTTGATGTTATAGAATATTTAGACATGGGTGTGTCTTTGATGTTATAGAATATTTAGACATGGGTGTGTCTTTGATGTTATAGAATATTTTAAACATGGGTGTGTCTTTGATGTTATAGAATACTTAGACATGGGTGTGTCTTTGATGTTATAGAATATTTTAAACATAGGTGTGTCTTTGATGTTATAGAATATTTTAAACATGGGTGTGTCTTTGATGTTATAGAATATTTTAAACATAGGTGTGTCTTTGATGTTATAGAATAATTAGACATGGGTGTGTCTTTGATGTTATAGAATATTTTAAACATAGGTGTGTCTTTGATGTTATAGAATATTTTAAACATGGGTGTGTCTTTGATGTTATAGAATATTTAGACATGGGTGTGTCTTTGATGTTATAGAATATTTAGACATGGGTGTGTCTTTGATGTTATAGAATATTTAGACATGGGTGTGTCTTTGATGTTATAGAATATTTAGACATGGGTGTGTCTTTGATGTTATATTATGTGGAAACATTGTGTATAAAATCATATGGAATATGAAACCTTTAGTAAACATTTTCCCTTTTTTTCCTACAAAGGAATAATTTCTATGCTTCTATCAGTAAAGTAAATCTAGTCATTAAGTATGACATACACATGAAATTGTCTGAGCTTTGTGTAAGCACCTGATGGCTTCATCATGACCACGAGTTTACAGTGAGTGCACGAGAACAGGAACAGCAGAACATGTGAGGTGTACAGCTGGGTTTGTTTTGCCTGCATTAGATCTGTCTTGATAATAAACAGAGAGGACACAGTGACCTGGAGAGAGAGAGAGAGAGAGAGAGAGAGAGAGAGAGAGAGAAAGATACGCAGTGCGCATAGTGCAATATTTTCACTACATTTCCATTGACAGCCTGGTCTGATGGTCACTGTCTACATCCTGTGCACAGACTTCAGATTTAATCTTCGAGCATATTTATAATAATAGTCTTACAGGACACGTAACACGACACGTGACCCGTGTCAACAAGTTACAGTTCCTCAACTTACTCCAAACTTGCAGTATAACCTACTCCTGTTTTCTGTGTATTCTAAAATATACACAGAATCTAAAAGAACTTGATTAAATTCAAATTCAAATTTAATTAAAATGACACAAAACTGTAAATAATAATATACTTAGTGAATATTTATGTTTTATTGTATTTTATTAGTGCATAATTTCATATAATTATATATTGTTTAATTATTATTATTATTATTATTATTATTATTATTATTATTATTATTATTGTGTAGTACAATCCGTCTTTCTTTACCTGCCATAAATTAACATTCACCTCGAGCTCTCAAGGACACACACACACACACAGAGGGATAGAGATACATACATAAAGAGAGAGAGAGAGAGAGAGAGAGAGAGAGAGAGAGAGAGAGAGAGAATGACAGCAACACTTACTCTTAATTCTCTCTCTCTCTCTCTCTCTCTCTCTCCCTTGTAGCATAAAGCGCGTTCACGTCGACAGCTGAAGCGCGTTCCCGCTGGCGTTCAGCACGCGCCGCAGTCCCGTGCTGCGACTGAATTGTGCGTAACCATGACAACAGCGACAGCAGCAGCAGTGGCGGCGGCAGTGGCGCGGTGAAGCCGCGCTTTTATTCCTCCGGTGAACGGAAATCTGATCTCTCTCTCTCACACACACACACACACATGCACACGGGCGCTATACCTACTCCATCTTAATGCCCTAGGAGCGGACAGAACCGGAACAGAACCGGGAGTGGTGTGGACCGGAGCGGGGTCTCGCGGCACAGGTGAGACATTACGGATGATATTAACGAGATCATTATGAGAATGGGTAGCGCGAGACGATCGGCGTGCCGCTGTGTTGTTTACCCGCGCGCGTGTAGTGCACTGTGTGTTACATGGCGCGTGCTTCTGTATGCCATGCACATATATAGGGGCGATCTATATTTGAAGTTTCAGCCTAGTATAATGGATTCATTTATCTCTACCAGGTCCATTTCTATTTACATCCTATAACTTAGCTCTATAAACTTATATCTTTACCATGCATATACCTCAACATATGTTTATTACTGTTTATTACACATATAGCTTACTCATATCATGTACATATAATACACATTAAATATTATATATACATGCAGATTAAATAGACAGGCGTACTGTGTGTGTGTGTGTGTGATATGTAATCATATATAGAATCATTTACACATCAATATCATGAGCGTATCTGATATCCAATCACATCTATATGATCTGATATCGTACATATGCATCAGACATTAAACATTATCACGCCCCCTTTTTATCATCCAAATCATACTGGGATCTTTTACCTGTCTCGGGTACATGCACACCTCTGTCAGATAGCATGCATATGTTATTATACTTATAAGGACCATACATATTGTAGTATATACACACACACACACACACACACACATATATAAACATCATCATATCATATATAGAGCTATGTACATATATACATACATATCATGTATTCATAAGCATTATATACATCTTGACATTACACACACACACACACACACACCATGTATTGTAAAGTGTCTTACACATATAGGATTGTAGACTATATACTATAAAAGCGTACATCATGGATAATTTAGCATACATAGAAGCACACACACACACACACCGTTCTGTATTTCACAGAAGTATCATACAGTATGTTCTATCATGCAGCTTATAATAATGCATTTTGTACATAATATTGTCATATATGAGTTTTTCACCACACGATTCATTCAGTTTTTTACAAATGATTCATTTATTTCAAGTGATTCTTAGTGCATGAGTCATTTAACTCACGTGATTTGTTATGTGTGATTTATTTAATTCACATGATTCATGTGCATGATTCATTTACTTCATATGATTTATATGCATGATTCATTTACTTCACATGATTCATATGCACGATTCATTTACTTCACGTGAATATTTCCGTGTGATTTAATTTCTTCACAGGATTCATATGCATGATTCATTTACTTTACATGAATCTTTATATGTGATTCATTTACTTCACGTGAATCTTTATGTGTGATTCATTTACTTCACATGATTCATATGCATGATTCATTGACTTCACGTGAATCTTTATGCTTGATTCATTTACTTCACGTGAATATTTATGCATGATTCATTTACTTCATGTGATTCAAATGCATGATTCATTTACTTCATGTGAATCTTTATGCATGAGTCATTTACTTCACATGATTCATATGCATGATTCATTGACTTCACGTGAATCTTTATGCTTGATTCATTTACTTCACGTGAATATTTATGCATGATTCATTTACTTCATGTGATTCAAATACATGATTCATTTACTTCATGTGAATCTTTATGCATGATTCATTTACTTCCCAAGATTCATATGCATGATTCATTTACTTCCACGTGAATCTTTATGCATGATTCTTTTTGTTTCACATGATTCATGGGTATGATTCATTTATTTCACATGATTTGTTATGCATGATTCATTTACTTCACATGATTCGTTATGCATAATTCATTTAATTCGCATGATTCTTAATGAGAGATTAATTTACTTCACATGATTCATGTGTATGATTCATTTATTTCACATGATTCGTTATGAGTGATTAATTTACTTCACATGATTCGTTATGCATGATTCATTTACTTCACATGATTCGTGTGCATGTTTCGTTTACTTCACATGATTCATGTGAAGTAAACGAATGATTCATTTACTTTATATGTTTAATATGCATGATTCTTTACTTCACATGAATCTTTATGCATGATTCATTTACATCACATTATTCATATGCATGATTCATTTACTTCACGTGAATCTTTATGCGTGATTCATTTACTTTTACATGAATCTTTATGCATGATTCATTTACTTCACATGATTCTTTATGCATGATTCATTTACTTCACATGATTCTTTATGCATGATTCATTTACTTCATGTGAATCTTTATGCATGATTTATTTACTTCACATGATTCTTTATGCATGATTCATTTACTTCATGTGAATCTTTATGCATGATTTATTTACTATCATGTGGGTTTAATTTATCACACATATGTGATTTGTCTGGACTGTGTAATTGTGTAGACGTGTTAGCTTCCACATCACATATCCTAACATGTGTCATGTTATATGTAGAACAGATTGTGTATGTATTGCATAAAATCTTAACAATGGGTATGGGACATTGTGTAGATCGGACCACTTGTCTGTCACACACTCACATACACACACACACACTGATGATGAATAAACTACAGGCAGTACTGTGGGGAGCAATAACACACATAACACACACAACAGGAGTGTGTGTTCAGGGATTTAGAGTAGAGGAAGAGAAGATGAACAGTGTGACGCTGAGGGTTTAGCGATCAGTTCACACACCTTACACTCACAGGACGTTTACACGAGGATGTAGCATTCATCTTGTCCTTTTAATTGGCTCAGGATTCCAAAATGAGCTAATTCCTAGCATGAGAGTTACTCCACAAAATCAGATTGCTAATTAGCTGATAGCATTTATTTATTTATTTATTTTTTTGGTTTCAGCTTAATGTAATTCCCCTTTGGCGTTATCTATAGCATATGTAAATGCTAATGCTGTAGCCTAACCTAGAGATATACAGCAATGTTAGCATACAAGCAGAACATTAGCAAAGCTCATAGCATATTGTGCTAATTCTTTTGTGCTGATTAAGGCTAATACTGCTAATGATGCAGTGTGGTGTTTTAATGCTAGTTCTGTAGTGTTGTGTTGTGGTCTAATGCTAGTTCTGTAGTGTTGTGTTGTGGTCTAATGCTAGTTCTGTAGTGTAGTGTTGTGGTCTAATGCTAGTTCTGTAGTGTTGTGGTCTAATGCTAGTTCTGTAGTGTTGTGTTGTGGTCTAATGCTAGTTCTGTAGTGTTGTGGTCTAATGCTAGTTCTGTAGTGTTGTGTTGTGGTCTAATGCTAGTTCTGTAGTGTTGTGGTCTAATGCTAGTTCTGTAGTGTTGTGTTTTAATGCTAGTTCTGTAGTGTTGTGTTGTGGTCTAATGCTAGTTCTGTAGTGTTGTGTTGTGGTCTAATGCTAGTTCTGTAGTGTTGTGTTGTGGTCTAATGCTAGTTCTGTAGTGTTGTGTTGTGGTCTAATGCTAGTTCTGTAGTGTTGTGTTGTGGTCTAATGCTAGTTCTGTAGTGTTGTGTTGTGGTCTAATGCTAGTTCTGTAGTGTTGTGTTGTGGTCTAATGCTAGTTCTGTAGTGTTGTGTTGTGGTCTAATGCTAGTTCTGTAGTGTTGTGTTGTGGTCTAATGCTAGTTCTGTAGTGTTGTGGTCTAATGCTAGTTCTGTAGTGTAGTGTTGTGGTCTAATGCTAGTTCTGTAGTGTTGTGGTCTAATGCTAGTTCTGTAGTGTTGTGGTCTAATGCTAGTTCTGTAGTGTTGTGGTCTAATGCTAGTTCTGTAGTGTTGTGGTCTAATGCTAGTTCTGTAGTGTTGTGGTCTAATGCTAGTTCTGTAGTGTAGTGTTGTGGTCTAATGCTAGTTCTGTAGTGTTGTGGTCTAATGCTAGTTCTGTAGTGTAGTGTTGTGGTCTAATGCTAGTTCTGTAGTGTTGTGGTCTAATGCTAGTTCTGTAGTGTTGTGTTGTGGTCTAATGCTAGTTCTGTAGTGTTGTGGTCTAATGCTAGTTCTGTAGTGTTGTGTTGTGGTCTAATGCTAGTTCTGTAGTGTTGTGTTGTGGTCTAATGCTAGTTCTGTAGTGTTGTGGTCTAATGCTAGTTCTGTAGTGTTGTGTTGTGGTCTAATGCTAGTTCTGTAGTGTTGTGGTCTAATGCTAGTTCTGTAGTGTTGTGTTGTGGTCTAATGCTAGTTCTGTAGTGTTGTGGTCTAATGCTAGTTCTGTAGTGTTGTGTTGTGGTCTAATGCTAGTTCTGTAGTGTTGTGGTCTAATGCTAGTTCTGTAGTGTTGTGGTCTAATGCTAGTTCTGTAGTGTTGTGTTGTGGTCTAATGCTAGTTCTGTAGTGTTGTGGTCTAATGCTAGTTCTGTAGTGTAGTGTTGTGGTCTAATGCTAGTTCTGTAGTGTTGTGGTCTAATGCTAGTTCTGTAGCATTGTGTTGTGGTCTAATGCTAGTTCTGTAGTGTTGTGGTCTAATGCTAGTTCTGTAGTGTTGTGGTCTAATGCTAGTTCTGTAGTGTTGTGGTCTAATGCTAGTTCTGTAGTGTTGTGTTGTGGTCTAATGCTAGTTCTGTAGTGTTGTGTTGTGGTCTAATGCTAGTTCTGTAGTGTAGTGTTGTGGTCTAATGCTAGTTCTGTAGTGTTGTGGTCTAATGCTAGTTCTGTAGTGTTGTGTTGTGGTCTAATGCTAGTTCTGTAGTGTTGTGGTCTAATGCTAGTTCTGTAGCATTGTGTTGTGGTCTAATGCTAGTTCTGTAGTGTTGTGGTCTAATGCTAGTTCTGTAGTGTTGTGGTCTAATGCTAGTTCTGTAGTGTTGTGTTGTGGTCTAATGCTAGTTCTGTAGTGTTGTGTTGTGGTCTAATGCTAGTTCTGTAGTGTTGTGTTGTGGTCTAATGCTAGTTCTGTAGTGTTGTGTTGTGGTCTAATGCTAGTTCTGTAGTGTAGTGTTGTGGTCTAATGCTAGTTCTGTAGTGTTGTGTTGTGGTCTAATGCTAGTTCTGTAGTGTTGTGGTCTAATGCTAGTTCTGTAGCATTGTGTTGTGGTCTAATGCTAGTTCTGTAGTGTTGTGGTCTAATGCTAGTTCTGTAGTGTTGTGGTCTAATGCTAGTTCTGTAGTGTTGTGTTGTGGTCTAATGCTAGTTCTGTAGTGTTGTGGTCTAATGCTAGTTCTGTAGTGTTGTGTTGTGGTCTAATGCTAGTTCTGTAGTGTTGTGGTCTAATGCTAGTTCTGTAGTGTTGTGGTCTAATGCTAGTTCTGTAGTGTTGTGGTCTAATGCTAGTTCTGTAGTGTAGTGTTGTGGTCTAATGCTAGTTCTGTAGTGTTGTGTTGTGGTCTAATGCTAGTTCTGTAGTGTTGTGGTCTAATGCTAGTTCTGTAGTGTTGTGGTCTAATGCTAGTTCTGTAGTGTTGTGGTCTAATGCTAGTTCTGTAGTGTTGTGGTCTAATGCTAGTTCTGTAGTGTTGTGGTCTAATGCTAGTTCTGTAGTGTTGTGGTCTAATGCTAGTTCTGTAGTGTTGTGGTCTAATGCTAGTTCTGTAGTGTTGTGTTGTGGTCTAATGCTAGTTCTGTAGTGTTGTGTTGTGGTCTAATGCTAGTTCTGTAGTGTTGTGTTGTGGTCTAATGCTAGTTCTGTAGTGTTGTGGTCTAATGCTAGTTCTGTAGTGTTGTGGTCTAATGCTAGTTCTGTAGTGTTGTGGTCTAATGCTAGTTCTGTAGTGTTGTGTTGTGGTCTAATGCTAGTTCTGTAGTGTTGTGGTCTAATGCTAGTTCTGTAGTGTTGTGGTCTAATGCTAGTTCTGTAGTGTTGTGGTCTAATGCTAGTTCTGTAGTGTTGTGGTCTAATGCTAGTTCTGTAGTGTTGTGGTCTAATGCTAGTTCTGTAGTGTTGTGGTCTAATGCTAGTTCTGTAGTGTTGTGGTCTAATGCTAGTTCTGTAGTGTTGTGGTCTAATGCTAGTTCTGTAGTGTTGTGGTCTAATGATGATATCATCTTTTGGGTTATTGATGTATTGTTGCTGGCTAATAATTCCACATGTTGTTACGGTGTGATGCTAAAACTGTTGCGCTAGTGCTAACATGCTCTGTTGTGGTATAATGCTAATGCTCTTGTGTAGAGGTTGCAGCCTAGTGATGTTGTGTGTTCTGGGTTAATAGTGTTGTTGTTGAAAGTACTGTATGTTCATGATGCTATTACTTTGCTAGCTAATGATAAAATCTTCTGTAATCATTTCTCACTGCTGGGTTTTTGTTCTAATGCTAATCGTAAGCTCATTTTCTTAAACGTTGTTAGCTTTGAAGCCACTAAAGTAGCTTGACTAAATAAACTCAGGAGCAGGAGATTTTGTGATTTTAATGTGTGTATGGTGTAATGAGTAGCCTGGAGCATCGGCTTCTCCGCTGATTCACTTAATCAGACCATTTTCCAGTTACAGTGACTTTCCCTGCAATATCTGATGTAAGGCCCCCAGAGAACACAGTGTAGCTGATTAGAAACCAGTGAATAAGAAAACAGTGAGAGGAACAGCACACACACACACACACACACACACACACACACACACATGCAAAATCAACAATCTGTTATCTACTGGTCAGTTTGGTCAGTTGATAGAGCCTGTGGTTAAAGGAAAGGCTGCCTGTAGTTAAGGTGTGTGATTAGTTTTAAAAAGTTGTCTGTAGTTTTGGTGTGTGATTAAAATAAAATAAAAAAGCTGTCAAGGTATGGGGTGTCATTAGATTATAAAAAATAGGCTGTCTGTAGTTAAGGCGAAACTGTGTTTAGGATACAGACTGTCTGTAGTTACAGCTTACGTACCTGTGGTTATACTGTTATAATCTACTGTAGCTACTTGTGACTGTTGACAAAAAGAACTATCCACTGAGAGAGACTGTAAGTAGGAGATGTTTCTACATGAACAGTAAATGTCAAATGCATTTGAATATTATCTATATTTAATTATTTCCTTCTTCCTGGACCCACTTCATGCTGCCTCATGCAGTCTAATGAATGCAGACATTTGTATGAAAACACACGCACACACACACACACACACACACACATACTTTCAGGTCATGTCTTGCAGAGAACCGAAGGATCACCAGAGGAAAGTCTGGTGGCATTTTCCTCCATGTCCTTGGCATTTACATCCTTGACATAAAAAATATTCCGGAATTTAAACAAGCGTTTTGAATATTGCAGCGACGGCAGGTTGTGTGGAATTTCTACTGACATGTCCATTACGTTCTCAGTCCCAGGAGAGTGAAACAGAAAGACTGCTGATGCTAGCGAGCTGATTCTGACATGGACAAACTCAATTAGTACACCAGCGTTCAACATTCACTTCCTGATGGGTTTAGCGTATCAGATATACGATATATTACACCACAATTAAACAAACCTTTCATTAAAACATTGAGTCCAGTTGTACTGCAGCCGTGTCTCTACAGGACTGATAGACAATCAGAAAAGTTCTGCACAGGCATATTGTTTTTCCCCAAGCTACAGATGGTACAAATGCACCCTTGAAGGTACACCAGTGTTCCTTGGAGTCCAATTGTGTACCTTAATGACATTCCTGCACAGCTATTAAAGGCACACAGGATGAGTGTATCATCACACTCGTATTTAGCTTGTTGAACATGGCATTCAGCATTTATTCCTCTCTTCTTGCTCTTTTCCACTCTTTTAGTAAGGCTTCCACTAGATGCTGGAGGATCTGTGATCGTTAGTGAGATCAGTAATCGTCCTGATGTCAGTCTGATGGTCAGGTGGTCAGGGGTTAACAAAAATAGTACACAGAGTATAATAGGCCATAAAGTGGACATGATTTATATGTGTGTGTCTCACATATTAGAACGTTTGCAAATTAAGAAATTAGTTTAGATTTTTATGTCTACTTTTAATAAAGTGGCTATATTCTTATATATATAATTATCAGCACATTATATCTATCTATCTATCTATCTGTCTGTCTGTCTGTCTGTCTGTCTATCTATCTATCTATCTATCTATCTATCTATCTATCTATCTATCTATCTATCTATCTATCTATCTATCTATCTATCTATCCATCCATCCATCCATCCATCCATCCATCCATCTATCTATCTATGCATATACACTACCAGTCAAAAGTTTGGACACACCTTCTAATTCCATGGTCTTTCCTGATGTTTATTTCTTTCTACATTGTAACACAATGCTGAAGGCGGCCGAAATCCACAATAATGTCCTTTGAACAGTTGATATTGAGATATGTCTGCTACTGATGCTCTGTAAAGCCTTCATAACGCCTCTAATCTGAGGTGCTGTTAATTGGTGATTTCTGAGGCTGGTAACTCTAAATGAACTTCTCCTCTGCAGCAGAGGTCAGTTTTGGTCTTGCTTTACTGGGATGGTCTTCATGTGAGCCAGTTTCATCATGGTGCTTGATGGGTTTTGCAAATGCACTTGACAATACTGTTCTTGCAAGAACTATTCCAGAACACCTGACCTTCGTGTCTTAAAATAACAAATGACTGGTTTTTGTTGTCATTACATATGGATTACTGAAGGCCATGTGTGTTATTTTGTAGTTTTGAAATCTCCAGTATTGTTCTAGAATGTAGAAAATAAATCCCTAAACAAAAAACATTGAATTAAAAGGTGTGTCCAGAGTTTTGACTGGTAGTGTATATATAGTTATTTATTTATTTATTTATTAGTAACAGACATGTTTTAACTATAATCTCAGGCATCTTTTTTCCACCATAATCACAAAGACTTCACATTTGTTTAAAACTATAACAACAGACACCTTTATTATTATTATTTTTTTTTTTTTTCATAATCACACCATTTTATTACCTTAAACACAGCCAGTTTTTTAACCCATTGCCACAGACACTGTTTTTTTTCCAAACCATAACCATTTTTATTTTATTAATGTTTTTGTTTTTTTAAGCCGCAGCACCATAACCTCAGACAGTCCTTCATCATAACCTTTAACCATACAGATGTATCCTCTGGCAGTTCTTTAACCATAAATACTTTATCATAACCACAGACATTTTTATCCACATACATTTATTACCATTAAACAAATTTTCATCATAAACACAGAAAGGTTTTTATTTATTTATTTGTTTGTTTGTTTATTTTTTTATTTGTTTAACCACAAACAGCTTGTTTCTTTATAATCACAGCCAGTTTATTACCTGCAATAACCCCAGATTATTTTTAGCCTCACTCTCAGCTCTGTCAGTTTCCAGAAAAAAACCCTACCGTTATTTTTTTCTTTATCATGACCACTGACCGATTGTGGACCCAAACCAGTCCAGACAGAACACCTCGGTGCAGGTGATGTGGGAGCTGGAGGCCAGTTTAACCAGATACCTCCTGATTTACATATCCAGTTATAAGTCTGTAAGTTGAACAGTGTGTGTGTGTGTGTGTTTAGAGAACAGCATTTCCTCATATTTTTTATTAATGCTAAATTCCCAGAGCAGTCTTCACCAGACCAGTCCTGAGGGAGTCCAGGTTTTCCCTCTCTCAATTCCCACATGACCTTCAGTGAGTATTCTGTGCTGCGGTTTTCCTCCACCAAGAGCTGAGACACAGCAGAAATGTGAAGTGTGTGAAGTTCCTGAGGACTGGCTTTGGGAAACACTGCTGTAGAAGGTTAAGTGATTGCAGAGAGAGCAGGAATTCGGGAAAATCCTGAACATCACCACACCCGTGACTCTACACTGTGTGTGTTATGAGTCAGTAGAGAGTCTGATAGCTTCATCAATAAACTGACCCGGAATACTTCCAGCAAAACATGGAAAATCGGCTGCTCGGAATTTCAGGTGTTCACGCAGATTGTCTTAAAGTCATGAAAGCTGTAAGTGTTTATGTTGAAACTTTGTGGTCAGTCTGAAACCTGCAGCAGGGAAGGAGACATGACTGTTCTTATGACGAGGAAATAACAAAACAAAAAAGGTTATGGTAAATCCTGTCTGTATTTCTAGTCAACAAACAAACAAAAATAAATAAATAAATAGAGTGTTCTGTATATTCAGTGTATTGTGTATTCCATATATATATATATATATATATATATATATATATATATATATATATATATATATATATACGGAATACACTGTATACATATATATATATATATATAAAGGTTATGGTAAATCCTGGCTGTATTTCTAGTCAACAAACAAACAAATAAATAAAATAAATAAACTGACTAAATCCTAAATCCTGTCCGCTAAAAAAAACAAAACAAAAACGAAACAAAACCATTTGTTGTGGTAAAACATGTTTGTAGTTCTGTTAAAAATAAAAAAAATAGATAGATAGATAGATAGATAGATAGATAGATAGATAGATAGATAGATAGATAGATAGATAGGCTGTGGTAAATTCTGTCTGCTAAAAAAAACAATAAGAAAATACAAAAAAATGGTTATGTTAAATGTGTTTATAAAAAATCTACAGTTTTGGTTTAAAGTCATGTGTCTGGTTATGATTTAAAAAAAAAATCTTGTCTGTGGTTGTAAAAAACGGGTTCTGTTTATAAACGTGTCTGTGATTAGAAGAGAATCTGTCGTTATGTAATGTAAATGTGATTATGAGGAAAGTCTAGTGAGGTATGGAGTCCCCAGCAGGTTAGGATTCAGCGCTGTGTGCTGTGAGCATGCTGAAGTAGGTGGAGATGAAGGTGCTGAAGCTCCAGCAGAGAGCCAGCAGAGGTGTGGAAGACTTTCAGGCTCTCAGGCACTCTTCTGAATGAATGAAGTGGTTCATTGCAGCAAAGTCCCATGATTCTCACCCTCATGTGATTTATATAATTCTGCCCTCGCCGGATCATCGGATCAGGAGCGGCGTGATGCAGGAATCTCTGAAGAGTGGACTGACGCTGCACTGGGCTGAGGTCCGGTAGGTTCTGTTAGATTAGATATATGTTATAGGGTTGGAATTGAGGAAGGTTTAATCATGTATAAAGTGGATTTAACTTTGTGTGTGTGTGTGAGTGTGTGTGTGTATGTGTGTGTGTGTGTGTGTGTGAGAGAGAGTTAAATCTCTCCAGAGACACCTCTCCGAATGCTCGGGCAAACGAGCTGTTGCTTTGTCGATGGAAGCTATTTTTAGCTGAAGACATAACGAGCTGGAAGACCGAGGCGGTCCTGCAGAGAGACTCGTTTGTTCACGGGTTTAGCTTCACGTCATTGTGCATTGTGTTTCAGACTAAACGCTGCTGTCGCTGGTGCAGAAGGAGGAGTATGAGGCTCGTGGCTTCCCCTGTGCAGACTTTATGGAAGGAAGCGGGGTATAAACACGCCTCATGTAGGACGGGGTGGAGTTTAGCAGGAAGTCTACACCTTCTGGAATATTTCATGAGGAACATTTTTCTCATGTTCTCTGTGTATCTGTATGGATCTCCATCTGGTTTTCCAGGTTCTTTACACCTTCACAAATGTGTGTGTGTGTGAGTGTGTGTGGTATGATAGACAGGTATGGGAATACATCCTGGACTCCTGTTAATTTCACACTGCACTAATCCCTACACACACACACACACACACACACACCCAGGACAGGGCTTGTTGTAAATGTTCCTCAGTGCTTACACTCCTATCAGTTTGTTTAGTAAATGCTCTCGTCCTCAGAGACCTGCGCTGCATGCAGGAAGTAGAGCAGACTGCGACACCACCAGAAACAAGATGGATTTTTTTTCTTTTCTTTCCTTCTCTGTGGGTCTTCTTTTGATTGCGAATGCATGAAAGAAGTTCCACCACAGTGTGGACCACGGTAATGATGATGATGATGATGATGATGTCATGACACCCCGGATGAACATTCTAGAACCTTTGCCTAGATTAGGCTTGTATACCGGTTGCCTAGCAACAGCATTGAGAAATATGTCACTAGTTGGCTGTGTGATGTCACACGCTGTAGTGGCGCACTACACTGTTACACTCTACAGTCACGCAGTAATCTTTAGCTAGCTCACACCCCATGTGCGTATTTTCCCCAGTTGCTTAGCAACAGCATCCCGTTTAACTGTAAACCCTCGAACGTAAGCGTTTGTCAGTTTTTATTGGAATTGTGCCAGGACTTGTGTGATTTAGGTGACTGTTATGTTTTTCTAAACAGTGCTAAGGTGTGCTGATGATATTTCGCGGCTGCTTAGCAACAGTTTCCTGTTTAATTTTAACCCATCTGGACACATGATCTGTGTTTCAGTTGAACATTAAGATCATGGTGAACGTTCCAGAATCGCTCCATCGTGATGAGCTAGCTAAGGTGTGTGGCTGAGGTTTCCCGGTCGCTTAGCAACAGTGTTCCCTTTCAAGTTACCTATTACATTGAAGGATTGTCTAAAACTCTTGCGCTTTTTAACCCTTTAGAGGTTGAGGATGTTGTGAATTCCTCTGTAGCTGACGCTGACTCACTTCCTCCTCTTCCTCCTCTTCCTCCACACCCTGAAGATATATACATGGTCTGAGAGTCTACCGAGCGAGCTGAAGCCTCCGCTCACCGGAGTTCATTAATCACAGGCTTACAGGAGCGTCAGCCTTCCGACCGTCCAGTTCTCTGCATAGCTTAAAGCTCTGTGATGCAGATCTCCACACAACTGGACGAGCTGATTATTAAAAAAAAGCCTTAATTTAATCAAAAATGAGATTCCTAAACCCCAGGGATGAGGGATGAGGTAGTAACCGACAGCGTAGTGATACACTGCTGGGAATATACGTCCATTCCACATATACACAAATGGTTTAAATACACATCTATTGACGAGAAAGAGATTCCTGTTCCATCGTCCTGAAGTATATGAGCTTCTTGAATGCCTGAAATCAGCTCTGTGGTTAACACAAGGTCGAGATATTTTATTCTAGAACATCAGTAAAACTCCATTCCTGATTTATTTACAGTACATGTCTTGAAAAAGGCAGTTGTGATGTGAACAAGTGCTTAAAAACGACTACGGAGGAAGTCTGGGATGTTAAACGTCATCACAGCGAACAGGAAAACCCATCTATACTACACCCTGCAGTGTGTTTATAATAATAACACACACACACACATACGAACACACACACTTTCTTTCACTTTGTCAGGTTGATCCCTGAAAAATAAAAAAAAACAGTGAAAGGTTTGAAGAACAGATTTTACAGTAGCCATTTTTATATTAAACGTAACCCTTAAAGGATAAAAACCACACGATGTTCTTTAATCCACACGCCTTGATCATCTTGACAAATCGCTAAATAAGTCTAAGGAGGTGTTTCCGTCACCCATGGTTTAACGTCGCCTCGTCATCGATCGCGTTCCTCCAACAGCACGATCGCCATCAATTAGCTCCGGTGTTAATGAAGGCGTCGACGTTTATAACTTTATTATACTGCAGTAAAGCTGAGAGGAACGCTGTGTTCTAAATGTCAGGCTGAGCTTCGTACAGACGATGATATAACGTGTGCCGTGAAGGAGTGACTGATAGAACTAATAAAATACACAGAGTACACGCTCCAGGGTCAGAGCACACACACACACACACGGCCTATGGGAGTGGAAGACGGTCTCGACAGAATTAAACCATCGATCACTGGGCGCGAAGCCGCAGAGCACGTTATCGATCGAGGACGCAACCTGAGAAAGTGTGAGCATCAGGATGGATTTTATTAGATGACAAACACACACACATTAACATTTATTTACATTTAGAGCAATGCGGGGAAATACACACTGAGAATCCTGATATCACACACATGCAGTGTGAAAAACGTCCAGTCATCAGTGTAAAGCCATGATCTGCTCAGGAAACCATCCAGACATCAGACAGAAGAAAGAGAGAGAGAGAGATGTTTATGTTTTTCTGATAGATCATGGTGGTGTGTCTAGAGAACTCTGAACATGTCTCTTCCAATAACTGAAAGAAAAGTTAAATATCAAATATTAGCTCTGTTTCTCATTTGTAGTAGATAGAAAGCTTTCTGGAGTTTTCTCTCCAGACCAAACCGTTCATGAACTTGAGATGTAGCTGAGGTTGAGGAACAGCAGATGTTCAGCAGCTCTGGGTTTTTTAGTGCTTCCTAATGTTTCCTGTGCCATTGAGTTCAAATGTAAGAAAATAGGAAAACAAACAAACAAAAGCACAGCCCAAGTCAGGTTGAGATATTTGGAGGTCTACACAAATACAGATAAAAAGCTTTCTGGAAGTTTCATGAACTTGAGAGATGTAGATGAGGATGAGGAACAATAGACATTCAGCAGCTCTGGGTTTTCTGATGTTTCCAGGGGCATCATATAGTTTCCTGAAATTGCCAGTGGTGTGGTGGTAGAGTTCAGATGTAATCAAATATGAAAAAACAAACAAACAAATAAACCTAAACATGGTTTGATTTAGAGCACAGTCCAAGTGTTAAGCTCCACACAGATACAGAAATAGAGACATATACAGATACATATGCAGATACAGACACAGATACAGACACAGAGACAGATACAGACACAGACACAGATACAGATACAGATACAGATACAGATACAGACACAGATACAGACACAGACACAGATACAGATACAGACACAGAGACAGATACAGACACAGACACAGATACAGACACAGATACAGACACAGACACAGATACAGACACAGAGACAGATACAGACACAGACACAGATACAGACACAGATACAGACACAGATACAGAAATAGAGACATATACAGATACATATGCAGATACAGACACAGATACAGACACAGAGACAGATACAGACACAGATACAGAAATAGAGACATATACAGATACAGATACAGACACGGATACAGACACAGAGACAGATACAGACACAGATACAGACACAGATACAGAAATAGAGACATATACAGATACAGACACAGATACAGACACAGATACAGACACAGATACAGAAATAGAGACATATACAGATACAGACACAGATACAGACACAGATACAGACACAGATACAGAAATAGAGACATATACAGATACAGACACAGATACAGACACAGAGACAGATACAGACACAGATACAGAAATAGAGACATATACAGATACAGACACAGATACAGATACAGACACAGATACAGACACAGAGACAGATACAGACACAGATACAGAAATAGAGACATATACAGATACAGACACAGATACAGACACAGAGACAGATACAGACACAGATACAGACACAGATACAGAAATAGAGACATATACAGATACAGATACAGACACAGAGACAGATACAGACACAGATACAGAGACAGACACAGAGACAGACACAGAGACAGATACAGAGACAGATACAGACACAGAGACAGACACAGAAACAGATACAGACACAGAGACAGACACAGAGACATACAGACACGGATACAGATACAGACACAGAGACAGACACAGGGACATACAGACACGGATACAGATACAGACACAGAGACAGACACAGAGACATACAGACACGGAGACAGATACAGAGACAGATACAGACACAGAGACAGACACAGAGACAGATACAGAGACAGAGACAGATACAGACACAGAGACAGATATAGACACAGATACAGACACAGATACAGACACAGACAGTGGTGTTATGTTACACTTCATAACAAGCGTACTTTTTATTCCAGCTATACAAGCTGTATTTAATCCCAGCGACATGGAGTAAAAGCTACAGAGATCACGTCATATCTTCATACCTTTTAATATGTGCTGGGGAAGTGTTCTCATAAAAGTTTGATTATTGCTAAAAGCAGACAGCTATTTCATTTCTGCTCCCTCCCTCAGCTTCCTCTCTCTCTTTCCCCATGTTACTGTGTTTCCCGTACGGCTCCTCGAGCGAGCCTCACAGGTACGGACGTCAGTGTGTGTGTGTGTGTGTGTGTGTGTGCGTGTGTGTTTTGAATCCTTTCATCATGGCTTGACGTGAAAACACAGTCACTGCACAGTGCCACTCTGGGGCTCATGAATATTTCAACACAGTGATGAATGATGACGGTGTCAGAGTGAGTATTAACTACGAAGGTGTAGGAACAAGGCTTTCTGGACATGTGACGCTGAAGATGAGTCACGTCATGGACTTCTTTCTTGTTAGATCGAAATGTTTCACTACTCATCCGAGCAGCTTCTTCAGTCTGAGGGAAGTTGGCAGGGTACCACAAATTTGTATCCTCCAGGGTCAAGGATCCTCCTCTCCCTGGATGGACTTGTTAAGGGAACAAAGGAGAAGGTGAGAGTAGGAGTCGTTAGGAGTGAGGGAGAGTCGTTAGGATGTAATGAGCCCAGAGAAGAAGACTAAGGAGATAGTGGAGTGAAGTATTGGGGTAAAGATCAGAGAATGGGAGACTGAAAAAGCTGTTAGGAAGTTTCCTCAGACTGAAAAAGCTGCTTGGATACTTACCTCAGCCTGAAAAAGCTGCTCGGATACTTACCTCAGACTGAAAAAGCTGCTGAGATGCTTCCTCAGACTGAAGAAGCTGCTCGTATGCTTCCTCAGACTTTAGAAGCTGCTAAGAAGCTTCCTCAGACTTTAGAGGCTGCTCATATGCTTCCTCAGACATTAGAGGCTACTCGGATGCTTCCTCAGACTTTAGAAGCTGCTCAGATGCTTCCTCAGACTTTAGAGGCTGCTCGGATGCTTCCCTCAGACTTTATTAGCTGCTTGGATGCTTCCTCAGACTTTAGAAGCTGCTCAGATTCTTTCTCTGTCTGAAGAAGCTGCTCAGATGCTTTCTGCGTCTGAAGAAGCTGCTCAGATGCTTCCATCGGGCTTTAGAAGCTGCTCAGATGCTTCCATTAGACTTTAGAAGATGCTCAGATGCTTCCCTTAGACTTTAGAAGCTGCGCAGATGCTTCCCTTAGACTTTAGAAGCTGCTCAGATGCTTCCTCAGACCTAAGAAGCTTCTTGGTTAAATAGTGACACATTTTGATCTAACAAAAATGAAGTCCAGTTGATCCTGTAGGGACTCTGAACATCAATAATCACTTTTTCATGACTGTTTTCTACGGTATATATAGAAGGAAACCTGATGCAGATTGAAAGCGAACGCTGCAGATATGAGGAGGAGCCTTCAGGCTTAGTGTTTGTTTCTTGGAAGATTTACAGTAAGGAGATGAAGATGGATGGACATGAGGGGAAGCAGGACAGAAGAAGTGATTAGGAAACAGATCCACAGGCTGGATAAGAGATAAAATGTCAGGGTCAGTTACATAAATCTGAATCACAGTCTGAGTGCATGTGGATTATCAACATGATTTGTTTAATACACATGTTAATGTTTGGTAACGTTAACAGCTTTAATCATTAAACCATTTATTCATAACTATTGAAATTCATGGCAGTTTACAAGATCAGGTTGGATATTTTGGACTTTGGCCATTTCTTTGTCTTATCGTCAGAGGACAAAATGACAAGCCATGATATTCAGGCCAAATGCTGCTTCGTTGGCAAACGGCGCTCAGTCTAAATGTCACTGCGCTGACGCCGAGTGCCAGGCTGGATCATGGCCACCACAGCAATATCATCATCATCATCATCATCGTCAGAAACAGCTGTGACCTTTACGTCTCTCTGGGATGGTTGCTTAGAGTTCTGGGGTAAAACCAGCCTGAATGGAGAATGGTGTTGTTCCTGGCTGTCTATACCATACTGTATAATGTAAAGGACTTCTTGACAGTATAAACATTGCTGCAGGCTAAAATCGTCTGCTTTATAAGTAAAAAGCAACAGTTGAGCTTATTATCTGATCCCACTTACGCTTACACTGCAGTCCCTGAGAAGTGTGCTGTGTATCAGCTGACGTGTTATTTAGCTCAATAATTTAACAAGAAGGACACGGGAACACCGCAAGAGTCTTGAACAGAATTGAAGACAGTCTTAGTGAAGCGAGTGTGTAAGAATGTGATGGTTCAGTGAAACTGAGGTGCAATCTCAGGAAAAGAGCAACCAGGATCATTTTAACCACCTCTCTATTTACTCCTGAACTGGTCTGATCTTATAGCTTATACTCCAGAGTCTGAAAAACAGTTCATATTCAGAGCAGTGCGCAGTTTCCTGTGAGAAACATGTTCTGTGTTTATTCCGTACTCTACAGTGTTCTATACACCTCAGTATTCAGTACACTTCAGTATTCTGCACACTTCCATATTCAGTATGCATCAGTCCTCAATATGCTTCAGTATTCAGTACACTTCAGTATTCAGTATGCATCAGTACTCAGTATGCTTCAGTATTCAGTACACATCAGTACTCAGTATGCTTCAGTATTTAGTACACTTCAGTATTCTGCACACTTCCGTATTCAGTATGCATCAGTACTCAGTATGCTTCAGTATTCAGTATGCTTCAGTATTCAGTACACTTCAGTATTCTGCACACTTCCGTATTCAGTATGCTTCAGTATTCAGTACACTTCAGTATTCAGTACACTTCAGTATTCTGCACACTTCCGTATTCAGTATGCTTCAGTATTCAGTACACTTCAGTATTCAGTATGCTTCAGTATTCAGTACACTTCAGTATTCAGTATGCATCAGTATTCAGTATGCTTCAGTATTCAGTACGCATCAGTACTCAGTATGCTTCAGTATTCAGTACGCATCAGTACTCAGTATGCTTCAGTATTCAGTACGCATCAGTACTCAGTATGCTTCAGTATTCAGTACGCATCAGTACTCAGTATGCTTCAGTATTCAATATGCTTCAGTATTCAATACACTTCAGTATTCAGTATGCTTCAGTATTTAGTACACTTCAGTATTCTGCACACTTCCGTATTCAGTATGTATCAGTACTCAGTATGCTTCAGTATTCAGTACACTTCAGTATTCAGTACACTTCAGTATTCAGTACACTTCAGTATTCAGTAAACTTCAGTATTCAGTACACTTCAGTATTCAGTAAACTTCAGTATTTAGTACACTTCAGTATTCTGCACACTTCAGTATTCAGTAAACTTCAGTATTCAGTAAACTTCAGTATTTAGTACACTTCAATATTCTGCACACTTTAGTATTCAGTACGCTTCAGTATTCAGTATGCTTCTGTATTCAGTATACTTCAGTATTCAGTATGCTTCAGTATTCAGTATGCTTCAGTATTCTGCACGCTTCAGTATTCAGTATGATTCAGTATTCAGTATGCTTCAGTATTCAGTGCACTTCAGTATTCAGTATGCATCAGTACTCAGTATGCTTCAGTATTCAGTACACTTCAGTATTCAGTATGCTTCAGTATTTAGTACACTTCAGTATTCTGCACACTTCCGTATTCAGTATGCATCAGTCCTCAGTATGCTTCAGTATTCAGTACACTTCAGTATTCAGTATGCATCAGTACTCAGTATGCTTCAGTATTCAGTACACTTCAGTATTCAGTATGCTTCAGTATTCAGTACACTTCAGTATTCAGTATGCTTCAGTATTTAGTACACTTCAGTATTCTGCACACTTCCGTATTCAGTATGCTTCAGTATTCAGTATGCTTCAGTATTCAGTACACTTCAGTATTCTGCACACTTCCGTATTCAGTATGCTTCAGTATTCAGTACGCTTCAGTATTCAGTATGCTTCAGTATTCTGCACGCTTCAGTATTCAGTATGCTTCAGTATTCAGTACACTTCAGTATTCAGTATGCTTCAGTATTCAGTACACTTCAGTATTTAGTATGCTTCAGTATTCAGTATGCTTCAGTATTCAGTATGATTTAGTATTCAGTACACTTCAGTATTTAGTATGCTTCAGTATTCAGTATGCTTCAGTATTCAGTACACTTCAGTATTCAGTATGCTTCAGTATTCAGTACACTTCAGTATTTAGTATGCTTCAGTATTCAGTATGCTTCAGTATTCAGTATGATTTAGTATTCAGTACACTTCAGTATTTAGTATGCTTCAGTATTCAGTACACTTAAGTATTCTGCACACTTCAGTATTCAGTATGCTTCAGTATTCAGTACACTTCAGTATTTAGTATGCTTCAGTATTCAGTATGCTTCAGTATTCAGTATGATTTAGTATTCAGTACACTTCAGTATTTAGTATGCTTCAGTATTCAGTATGCTTCAGTATTCAGTATTCTTCAGTATTCAGTACACTTAAGTATTCTGCACACTTCAGTATTCAGTATGCTTCAGTATTCAGTACACTTCAGTATTTAGTATGCTTCAGTATTCAGTATGCTTCAGTATTCAGTATGATTTAGTATTCAGTACACTTCAGTATTTAGTATGCTTCAGTATTTAGTATGCTTCAGTATTCAGTATGATTTAGTATTCAGTACACTTCAGTATTTAGTATGCTTCAGTATTCAGTATGCTTCAGTATTCAGTACACTTCAGTATTCAGTATGCTTCAGTATTCAGTACACTTCAGTATTCAGTACACTTCAGTATTCTGCACACTTCCGTATTCAGTATGCTTCAGTATTCAGTACACTTCAGTATTCTTCAGTATTCAGTACACTTAAGTATTCTGCACACTTCAGTATTCAGTATGCTACAGTATTCAGAATCAGAATCAGAAAAATTTTTATTGCCAGGTACAGCAAAGGGTCAGCAAGGAGCACTTTACAGTACTAGGAATTTGTCTTGGTGTCAGGTGCAAACATATACACAGGTAAATAATTTAAAGAAATACTGTATAAGGTGACTTGTAGGAAAATTAGTGCAATAGAAAAATGTGTAACATTTGTGTGACTGTAACATATACACAGATGTGAGGGATGTACACAATGTAGAATGAGATAAATATTGTGTACAGAAGTGTGAGTTTGAATGAACAGTAGTGGAATTTAGAATGTGGAAGTGAGTATCTGGGTTGGGGGGGGGATCATCTGGGGGTAAGTGAGCTTCAGTACGCTTCAATATTCAGTACGTTTCAGTATTCAGTACACTTGTCAATCTGTATGAAATGTGTGTGATATCTCCTGAAATGTAGAAAATAGCAGGACAGTGTATGGGATACTGAATCGCGTGTCCCCACATTCCTCCATGCTGTGGATTCTGAGGGGAATGGTGTTTATCTTAAACTCATGAGAATAATATAGATCTTTAAGTCAGTGTCCGGTGTCCTGCAGTGAGAGATCTCCTTCTGTTGATTTGTTGAGAATTAATAAAGAGTGAAAGGTGAATGATCCGACATTGTGGCAGTGAGACTTGAATGTTCTGGGTCTTTAAATCCTTGGAATCCTGTTTGTCCATCTGTACACTCCGTGATTAGTGTGTTCCTCATCGCCTGTTGCTATGAAGCAGAGCTCCTCTGACACCAGCATGTCGATCAGGGCAAACATGGCCCTGGATGACTCAGTGTTGGGGTAATCAGAGACTCATCTCCTGCTATTGCCTACATCCAGGCCATTGTTACATTCTTAATGCTAACAATGGGTTGCTACGGTAAACATGGACTGTAACCATGAGCAAACAGTGCTGATGAATGCAGAGAGCTGTGAGAGTCACAGCGCCTGTCTCACAGCTCGTACCTAGCGTCACTCACGTCTTTCTCATTTCGCTGTGTTTTTCTCTCAGGATAATGAGATGACGCACTTGCTAAAGCCACGACACGAGTCACTCTCATTCTCTTCACAGAGACATAAATTTCTGGAAATGCAGATTTATTCTTTGACAGATAAAAATTACGAATTATTCATGTGATAGTGAAATAAATAAGATATATATTTTTCTTCTCCTGTGTTGGCCTCATGCACCATGCTTGTTAGAATATAAGGCCACACCCACCAGGACATGTCTCTTGCTACCTTGTTTTCTCTTTGTTTAAATAACACATTTGTCTCACTCAAAGACACGCCCATCTACCTCTCTCTGACACTCCCATCTGTGTCACTTAAAGTCACGCCTATCTGTCTCACTCAAAGACACGGCCATCTGTGTCACTCAAAAGCACTCCAATCTGTCTCACTGAAAGACACACCCATCTGTCTCACCCAAAGACACACCGAACTGTCTCACTTAAAGACACGCCCATCTGTATCACTCAAAGACATAATTATCTGTCTTACTTAGACACACTCATCTGTCTCACTCAAATACACTCCCGTCTGTCTCACTCAAAGACATTCCCATCTGTCTCTTTCAATGACACGCCCATTTCTGTTACTCGAAGCCACGCCTATTTGTTTCAATCAGAGACCCCATCTGTCTTCCTCAAAGAGATATTTATCATGTATCATTTGCATGCCTGTCTCACTCAACAGCACACTCATCTATCTCCATCAAGGACACACCCTTTATCACACACAAAAGCACACCTATTTATCTCATCTGAAGACACGCCCATGTGTCCTATTCATTACACTCATCTTCCACACCCAAAGACAACATCTGTCACTCTTTCACTCCTGACCACATATCCTGCATTAAGCATCCTCTTTATCGGACACCTCTGCTCTCAGTGAGCCTGATGTCCTCTCTGTGTCTCCCTGTAGGTGATGGAATAGGTGATGTCTGAAGTACAGGGCACTGTGGAGTTTTCTGTGGAGCTGCACAAATTTCACAATGTGGATCTCTTCCAGAGAGGGTAAGTCACACATCAACATCAACACACACGTCGTACACACAGGTACATCATATCACCTGGAATTCAAATCTTTTAAGGTGGAGACAGAACAAGCACCTCTGATGTTCCTCATTAAAGAGACATCACTTCCTGTTTCAGCCGAGATTGAGGAGCAGTTAGCCGTAGCATGTCTGCAGCGTCTGCATGTTGCCTGACTGCAGAACATCCGTCCTGTTTTTCCACACTGTTTAGTCACTTCCTGTCTCGTTCACTTCACCCGAGAGGAACACGCCGACATCAAATCTATTGAGTCTGATCAATGAAAACTGTTATGGGAGCTATCACAGGACTGAGACACACTGAGGGACACTGAGGGACAGATATACAGATATACTCCAGCTAGCGATTTAGCTAGCTAGCGACCATCTAGATAGATAGATAGATAGATAGATAGATAGATAGATAGATAGATAGATAGATTATTTATTAACTGTAAAAGGAAAGTCACATTTTGAAATCATATTAATAAAATTACTAAAATTATTCCCTGCAAATTTAGCTAGCTAGCTGGACTAGCCAAACTAGCTAGCATGAACTCACTAACTAACCTGAGCAGATTTCATATTATTTCATATTTTTATTTATTTATTTATTTTTTTTTATCGTACTAACTCTAGTCAGTTTTAAGCTAACCTGGAAGGATTTCTGAGAAGCTAGGTAACGTGGCTAGCTAATTATTGTTTCGTAACAGCTAGCTATGACAAGCTAACCTGACAGGGCTGAATATTTACAGTCATACCAATTTAATTGATATATATCGCGGCTAATTACTTGCTAAATAGCAATAAGTTGTGACTGTGTAAGTGCTATATAAACATAAGCTAACGCTAACCTGTGCCTGCTAGCTAACAAGGCAGAATTTTTTTTTTTACATCTTATCTATAAAAGTGTGAAGTAGCCTGACAGGAAATACTTCATCACACCATCCTGTCGTTGATTATTTTCCTGTAATATTACTTCAACCTCGCTTCCTCTGACAGATTTACCTCATATCCTCTTGGATTATTTGCCATCAAACCAGTTTATCAGACACAGTGATATAATTCTACACATACTAATGTAGTAGCTGAGCCACACACACACACACACACACACTTTCACCTCCTCCTGTTCTTCCTGTTCGTGCACAGCTGACTATGATATCACACGGCTGATGAAAAGTAAAGGTCACCCATAATGCCATGCAGCATGTTGTGTGTGTGTGTGTGTGTGTGTGTGCTCAGGGAATTAAACACTGACATCTGGCTCAGCTTCAGCTCAAACATTTGATTTCTCTCTCTCGGTTTTAATGCTTAACTTTCCTGCTTGACTCTCCCCAGTGTTTTTACTCACGAGTGCTTTAGTGTCATACGACTTTTTATATATCATCACACTGTTGAACACACACACACTCACACACTCACACACACTCGCATCGACAAAGTAAAAGGACACGTTCATTAACAACGAGAGCTGCGACTTCCTGCGACATGAGTGACAGCGAGTCTTTGGTGATGGTGCTAGGTGTGGGCGTGTCCACATCAGCAACATGACAAAGTTGTAAAAAACCCAACATTAAACTTTATGCACACATTTCTACTCCATCTCGTACGATATCATGCAGATAAACACTGAATTTTATACACAAACAACAAATCTCCCTTTAGGCACAAGAAAACGATTTAGAATGCGAGTTCAGTTTAAACCATGTTGTGTAAAATAATTAATTAATCACCTAATGATGATGTCATAGTACAGAGACTGGAGACTTCCAGAGAGAAAAATCCCTGTAAGTGTAAACACATCATTATACAGAGACACGCTATTCATGTTAGCTGAACTTTTCTGTGAGACGATCTTTATGTAATAGTTCTGGAAGGAGTCTCCAGTGTCAGCGAGCACACGAGCGTCATCGATGACAGGGTTGACGAAGCGGAGTTACTGTTACTACCATAAAGTTGATTAGTTTCCCATAACAGCATGTTCCTGCAGTGTTTTATTCCTGCTATACCACAACAGTTTGGTTTTTATTGGAGAACCTGAGAAATGTGTATTCAGTGAAGGAAGTTTTTATCCGTTTATTGTTACGTTTAATAGTGTGGAATATCTGCAGGACGTTACACAGGAACCACAGCATTAATATCTGGAAAATAAATCACTACAGTACAGTTTACTGATGTATTTGATGTGGAAAATGTTGGATGGTGAATGAATTGTGTATCACAAAGTAATTCAATTCAATTCAATTTATTTGTATAGCAGTTTTAACAACAGACATTGTCTCAAAGCAGCTTTACAGAAGTATAGAAAAATGATAAAGTTTAAAGTTAAGTTATGATTTATCTCTAACATTTATCCCCAATGAACAAGTCTGAGGTGAGGAAAACCCCCCTGAGATGATATAAGGAAGAAACCTTGAGAGGATCTCAGAAGAGAACCTCATTGTAGTTTCTGAGTTCGTTATAGACTTAGGTGTATTTCCTTCCTGCCGAAAGCTGACTGATGCAACGGAAGTTTAAAGACATTGTGATAGTCTCCAAGTGGTTCTGTCCACAGCAGTCCCCTGGGTCACAGGCTGTCCACACAGATCTATCCCCAGCGGCAGTGACCACCACCAAACCATGAGACTCCAACCGGGGTAGAGCGTCTGGATAGATCAGGCAGGTCACACTGGGAAATTAGAACACTGGGAGCTTGGGAGTGGGACATCGAAAGACAGAGAAAGACAGAGAGCGAGAGAAAATTTCAGATGGTTAATGTGAACATGTTTATAAACATTTATCTGAAAGTGAAGACAAAACTCAGTGTTAAAGGCCTGTAGCCAAGACTAGAACTGTCCAGTCCAAGAGCAGAACTAGCCAAGATCCAGTGTAAATAAAAGTAAGACACCATCAAGGCCAAGTCTTAACTTTACCCTGCTGGCTATATTGGTGCATCGTGGCACTGATTCATCTGAAGGAAAAAGGAATTCCTTGTGCATATGAAAATTAAAAAAAACTCACAAAACCAAGAAGATATCAACAACACCAACACCCAAGAGTGAGACAAGTCCATGTAGAACCACCTCGAACCAGAAACCACCAGAAAACATCTCAAGACTGGAATTTAAACTCACAATCTTCAGCCACTGAAACCATGACCAGATATTACAATCATCTCATTACATTTACAGTGATCCAGTTAGAAACAAGGAGATATACAGTGAGGGAAAACATTATTTGATCCCCTGCTGATTTTGTACGTTTGCCCACTGACAAAGAAATGATCAGTGTGTAATTTTAATGGTAGGTGTATTTGAACAGTGAGAGGCAGAATAACAACAAAAAAATCCAGAAAAATACATTTCAGAAAAGTTCTACATTGATTTGCATTTTATTGAGTGAAATAAGTATTTGATCCCCTATCAATCAGAAAGATTTCTGTCTCCCAGGTGTCTTTTATACAGGTAAGGAGCTGAGATTACAGTAGGAGCACTCTCGGGGAGTGATCTTAATCTCAGCTCAAGATTTCAAGATTTCAAGAAGCTTTTATTGTCATTTCAACCACATATAGCTGGCGCAGTACATAGTGAAATGAAACAACGTTTCTCCAGGACCTGGTGCTACATAAACATACAACAACAAGTTCAACACAAAACAACAAACAACACCGCAGAGCTAGGACAGAAGTTTGTCTTAGCCACGTAAAGTGCACAGTGTGCAGCTAGGTGTAAACAGAGCATAGACAAGACAGTGCAAAAAAGACAATAAATACAATAAAGACAACACAAAAGAACACAGGACAAAAAGAAAAGAAGAACGTGTACTGGAATGTAAGTGAAATAAAATAGATAAAGTGAAATGATGTAAAAAATAAAAAAAAAAAGTATTGTGCAAAAATATTGTGCAAAAATACACAGCAGCGGTTGAGGTAGTGCAAATAGAATAAACATAAGTATAACTATAGCAGCGGATGACAGGTAGAGGTAGTGCAGTAAGTAATGAACAGTATAAATTATGTGTGTGTGTGTGTGTGCGTCCACACAGTCAAGAGAGAGAGTGTGTATCTGTGTGTGAGAGACAGAGAGTTAATATACAGTTCAGTCCTGAGTGAGAGTGTGTGTGTGTGTGTGTGTGTGAGAGAGTGTAGAACAGTTCAGTCCCGGGTGTTGAGGAGCCTAATGGCTTGAGGAAAGAAACTGTTACACAGTCTGGTTGTGAGGGCCCGAATGCTCCGGTACCTCTTTCCAGATGGCAGGAGGGTGAAGAGTGTGTGTGAGGGGTGTGTGGGGTCAGCCACAATGCTGTTGGCTTTGCGGATGCAGCGTGCGGTGTAAATGTCTGTGATAGAGGGGAGAGAGACTCCGATGATCTTCTCAGCTGTCCTCACTATCCGCTGAAGGGTCTTGCGATCTGAGACGGTGCAGTTCCCAAACCAGGCAGTGATGCAGCTGCTCAGGATGCTCTCGATGGTCCCTCTGTAGAACACAGTCAGGATGGGGGAAGGGAGATGGGCTTTCCTCAGCCTCCTCAGGAAGTAGAGGCGCTGCTGGGCTTTCTTGGTGATGGAGCTGGTGTTGAGTGACCAGGTGAAGTTCTCCGCCAGATGGACACCAAGGAATTTGATGCTCTTGATGATCTCCACAGAGGAGCCATCGATGGACAGTGGAGAATGGTCACTCTGTGCTCTCCTGAAGTCAACAACCATCTCTTGGTCTTGTCGACGTTCAGGGAGAGGTTGTTGGCTCTGCACCAGGCTGTTAGATGTTGCACCTCCTCTCTGTATGCTGACTCGTCGTTCTTGCTGATGAGACCCACCACGGTCGTGTCATCAGCGAACTTGACGATGTGGTTGGAGCTGTGCATTGCTGCACAGGCGTGAGTCAGCAGAGTGAACAGCAATGGACTGAGCACACAGCCCTGAGGCGCTCCAGTGCTCAGTGTGGTGGTGCTGGAGATACTGCTCCCGATCCGGACTGACTGAGGTCTCCCAGTCAGGAAATCCAGGATCCAGTTGCAGAGAGAGGTGTTCAGGCCCAGCAGACTCAGTTTCTTAATCAGCTGCTGAGGGATGATTGTGTTGAATGCTGAACTGATATCTATGAACAGCATTCGAACGTAGGAGTCTTTGCAGTCCAGGTGTATGAGGGCCAGATGGAGGGTTGTGGTGATGGCATCTTCCATGGAACGGTTAGGACGATACGCAAACTACAAGGGGTCCAGCGAGGGTGGTAGCTGTGACTTGATGTGCCTCATGACGAGCCTCTCGAAGCATTTCATCACGATTGGTGTGAGTGCAACGGGACGGTAGTCATTGAGGCAGGAAACCGTGGACTTCTTTGGCACAGGGACGATGGTCGTTGTCTTGAGGCACGTAGGGATGATGGAGCTGCTCAGCGAGATGTTGAAGATGTCAGTGAAGACATCTGCTAGCTGCTCTGCACACTCCCTGAGAACTCTGCCAGGAATGTTGTCTGGTCCAGCAGACTTCCGTGGGTTAACTCTGCATAGAGTTCTCTTCACGTCAGCCGTGGTGAGACAAAGCACTGGGTCATTAGGAGGAGGGATGGTCTTCCTCGCTGTTGTGTTGTTCTGTGCCTCAAACCGAGTGTAGAAGTCGTTCAGCGCATCTGGAAGGGAGGCGTCACTGTCACAGGAAGGTGAAGTTGTCCTGTAGTTGGTGATCGCCTGAATGCCCTGCCACATGCGCCGGGAGTCTCTGCTGTTCTGGAAGTGGCCGTGGATTCTCTGGGCGTGTGTACGCTTCGCCTCTTCGATGGCTCGGAACAGTTTGGCCCTTGCTGTTTTTAAGGCCGCCCTGTCCCCTGATCTGAAGGCAGAGTCTCTCGACTTCAGGAGAGCACGCACTTTCGCAGTCATCCACGGCTTCTGGTTGGAGCGTGTCGTGATGGTCTTGGAGACGGTCACGTCATCAATGCATTTCCCGATGTAGCCGGTCACTGATGCCATGTACTCCTCCAAGTCAATAGAGTCGCCGTTGGTTGCAGCCTCCCTAAACATATCCCAGTCAGTGCACTCAAAACAGTCTTGAAGAGCAGAGATGGCTCCTGCTGGCCAGGTTTTAACCTGTTTCAGAACCGGTTTAGTGCGTCTGACGAGTGGTCTGTATGCTGGAATCAACATAACAGAGATGTGGTCTGAGTAGCTGAGGTGGGGGCGGGGCTCCGCACGATACGCGCCGGGAATGTTTGAATAAACAACATCCAGCGTGTTTGTCCCTCTCGTAGGAAAGTCCACATACTGATGGAATTTAGGGAGCACTGTTCTGAGATTTGCATGATTGAAATCTCCAGCAATGATAAACAGTCCGTCGGGGTGAGCATTCTGCAGCTCGCTAATAGCTCCGTACAGCTCACACAGAGCCTCCTTAGCATTAGCGCTGGGTGGAATGTACACTCCGATAATGAGAGTAGTGGTGAATTCCCGGGGTAAATAAAAAGGTCTGCATCTAACAGTCACAAACTCCACTACCGATGAGCAGTAGTTAGACACAAGCACAGAGTCTTTACACCATTCCGTGTTGATGTAAACACACACACCACCACCGCGAGTCTTACCGCACAGAGCTGCATTCCTGTCGGCACGAAACACGGTTAGCCCGGCTAGCTGAATGGCGGCGTCCGGAACTCTGTCGCTGAGCCACGTCTCTGTGAAAACAAAGACGCAGCAGTCTCTGAACTCACGCTGTGTAGTTTGCTGGAGTCGGATGTAGTCCAGTTTATTATCCAGTGAGCAGACGTTGGACAAGATGATGGAAGGGAGTGCCGGCCGGCTAGGGTTGGTTGTTAGCCTAGCACGGACACCCGCCCGTTTACCGTGCTTCCGCTTCCTCGAACGACGCTTGCGACGTCCTCTCTCCTGGCCACCGGCATCAGGCGACGCCGAGGACTGAAGGCCTGGACTTCGCAGCAAGCCGAGTTTGCGAAGTTTGCAGAGTAGTTCATCATGCAAGTTAGTAACTGCATGATTTCTGTACCGTAATATCATCTGGCGGTCGTATACATGAACACCACTGTCTTTGGTGTCCATGCACTTTAAATTTAGCGCTAAAACAAAAAGAAAGCACCATTTTGGTTCTGGAGTGGCTGCTGCATGCTACTGCCGCGCCGCCATCTTCTCGTTACCTGTATGAAAGACACCTGTCCACAGAAGGAAGCAATCAATCAGATTCCAAACTCTTCATCATGGCCAAGACCAAAGAGCTGTCCATGGATGTCAGGGACAAGATTGTAGACCTACACAAGGCTGGAATGAGCTACAAGACCATCGCCAAGCAGCTTGGTGAGAAGGTGACAACAGTTGGTGCGATTATTCCCAAATGGAAGAAACACAAAAGGACTGTCAATCTTCCTCGGTCTGGGGCTCCATGCAAGATCTCACCTCATGGAGTTTCAATGATCATGAGAATGGCAAGGAATCAACCCAGAATTACACTGGAGGATTTTGTCAATGATCTCAAGGCAGCTGGGACCATAGTCACCAAGAAAACAATTGGTAACACACTACGGCGTGAAAGACTGAAATCCAGTAGCACCCGCAAGGCCCCCCTGCTAAAGAACATGCACATGTACAGGCTCATCTGAAGTTTGCCAGTGAACATCTGAATGATTCAGAGGTCATGTGGTCAAATGAGACCAAAATCCAGCTCTTTGGCATCAACTCAACTCGCTGTGTTTGCAGGAGGAGGAATGCTGCCTATGACTCCAAGAAGACCATCCCCACCATCAAACATGGAGGTGGAAACATTATGCTTTGGGGGTGTTTTTCTGCTAAGGGGACAGGACAACCACACCGCATCAAAGGGACGATGAACGGAGCCATGTACCGTCAAATCTTGAGTGAGAACCTCCTTCCCTCAGCCAGGGCATTGAAAATGGGTCGTGGATGCAAAGAGGACTGGGCCCAAATTCCTTGAGATGTGAGATGTGTGCAAACCTGGTGGCCAACTACAAGAAATGTCTGACGTCTGTGATTGCCAACAAGGGTTTGCCACCAAGTACTAATTCATGTTTTGCAAAGGGGTCAAATACTTATTTCACTCAATAAAATGCAAATCAATGTAGAACTTTTTTGAAATGTGTTTTTCTGGATTTTTTTGTTGTTATTCTGTCTCTCACTGTTCAGATAAACCTACCATTAAAATTACACACTGATCATTTCTTTGTCAGTGGGCAAACGTACAAAATCAGCAGGGGATCAAATAATTTTTTTCCCTCACTGTATCACTGAGCAGATCACAATGCAAGTAGTATTTGTCACTGAGTGCTAGAGCAAAGTGGACAGAGTGGAGATTTATTTAGTTATTTATTTAATTTTTTGGTTGAGATTGTAGACAAGTTAGGGGTTAGTTATAAAAGAAACAGGTTCTTTAACCCTTTTCTGAAGATTCCAGGCAGGTTCTTCTGTCTGGATTGAGGTTAGAACTTGATTCCACCACTGAGGAACAGTTAGTTTGAAGCTTCTATAAACTGACCTAGTGTTTTGATGAGTAGGAACCACCAGGTGATGGTGGTTAATAGGTTGTTAGCAGGTTAAAGGAGCGAATATCTTAGAAAAACTCCAGGAGTGTGCTGAGGTAAGGGGGAGTGATGTTCCAGATCAGATCTTGTAAGTGAGCATCAGAGCTTTGAATTTGATGATGGCTACAGAAAGCCACAGAAAGACTGATGAAGTGTGAGTACTTTTGGTCTGGTTAAGGAGGAGGCGGCATGCTGCTGCATTCTGAATCATCTGAAAGGGTTTGATGGAGCTGGCTGGGATTAGTGCTCTGTAAGAGTCCAGTTTTGAGGTAAGGAGAGTGTATGGTATAAATCATGGCCACAGTGATAAAATTAGGGGTCAGGGTTCTAGGGTTTCTCGCTAATGATAGAACGATGCATAACAAAATCAGTGCAGGTATTTGGTGGTTTAGTGAAATGTTGGAGAACGAGGAGAGAGAGAGAGAGAGAGAGAGAGAGAGAGAAAGAGAGAGAGAATTCTCAGGTTGTGTACTGAAACCAGGAAATGGGAAAAGTTTTATATAAACTAGCAGTGACACATGATGAGCTCCAGCACTGAGCACAGGTTCCTGCCTGCTCCTGCTCTAACACACAGAATTCAGCTCATTATCAGCTCCAGTCTGGTGTGTGAAGTGTGTTAAAAAACATACACACAAGTGTGAAATTTGGTTAAAGAGACGTTCTGGAATAATAAGAGCAGTAAATAAAGGAGGAATTAAGAGTGCCGTGTTGGTAGAGTAAAATGCAAGGAGGTTGATTATCTTCCTGTAGCAACACATCCTGAAGGGTTTAATTCAACCCGGAAACACAACACGGTAACACACTGCTGTTTGTGAACCTGTACCTATGCGATTTCATTCCTTGAAACCTGATCCGTAAAAACGAACAGGTTTTGTGAAACCACGGCTACACTGGACATGTTTTCGAACATCTCCACATACCTGCTCATGTAACCAGGTTGATTTCACAGCCCGGTGATGCCGAACCTCTGCATGTGCAACTCAGACACATAGAGCCCTGTACAGAATGTGAATAAATGATTCATCTCTACTGGCTATAAATAATTCCTGTCCATTTCTGCAGTTCCAACTAGCCCTAACACAGTGATCTCAACACCATACTTAGTGATATATTACTTACACACACACACACACACATATGTGATGGATGAAGTGTGTGAGCTATAAATGAATAAGATGCACTAATAGCCTGAACACTTCTGCACACTATCATATTTAAACCTGCTCATAACTCAGGGATGAAGGTGACCTCTGTCTTGAAGTGCAGAAGCTCATTCCTGGCTCTCTCAGGGGTGGCTGGACTCTGGACCTCATCAGACTGCCCCAGAGGGGTATTAACATTGGCACTGCATCAGCATACAAGGGCAAAAAGTTAAGTTTCACTTCCATAGAATGTCTATTTCAATGTCAGTCTCAGTGAAGGAGGTGTGGCCTCTGTACCTGTCAGTCTCAGTGAAGGAGGCATGACCTCAGTATCTGTCAGTCTTAGTAAAGGAGGCGTGCCGTTGTACCTGTCAATCTCAGTGAAGGAGGCATGGCTTCTGTACCTGTCATTCTTAGTGAAGGAGGTGTGGCCTCTGTACCTGTCAGTCTCACTAAAGGAGGCATGGCCTCTGTACGTGTCAGTCTTAGTGAAAGAGGCATGGTCTCTGTATCTGTAAGTCACAGTGAAAGAGGCATGGTTTATGGACCTGTCTCAGTGAAAGAGGCGTGGCCTCTGTATCTGTCAGTCTTAGTAAAGGAGGCGTGGCCTCTGTACCTGTCAGTCTCTGTGAAGGAGGAGTGGCCTCTGTACCTGTCAGTCTCAGTGAAGAAGGTGTGGCCTCTGTACCTGTCAGTCTCAGTGAAGTAGGTGTGGCCTCTGTACCCGTCAGTCTCAGTAAAGTAGGCATGACCTCTCTATCTCTCAGTCACAGTGAAGGAGGCATGGCCATTATACCTGTCAGTCACAGTGAAGGAGGCGTGGCCTCTGTACCCGTCAGTCACAGTGAAGGAGGCATGGCCATTACACCTGTCAGTCACAGTGAAGGAGGCGTGGGCTCTGTAACTGTCCATCTCAGTGAAGGAGATGTGACCTTGAGTTGCTATAACCAAATTAAAGTCTTTAAAACGGTTTAACTGAATGGGATTTATTTTTCTTATTTACTTTTCTTTTTCTCATCTTTATTTACGAGCACATCATTTACTGCTCAAGTTCCAGTTTTGGTTTCATAAATTCAGAATGAAGCTGTAACCAATTACCAGACCTGCATTTATGCTTTTAGCGTCTCAGCCTCGACAAGCTGATGTGGTGAATTAATGCAGAAGGCACAATAAACAGGAAGCGTTTATATCATATGTGATTGTTATTTTCTTCTGGAGTTAGCGAGCTAATATCAGTCTCTCTATAAATCAGAGGAAAAAACCCTGAGCTGTCCGTTTAGTAGATATACAGCTACAGCACCTAATAACCTGCTACACAAACACCATCATGAACATCTCCACTGTTACACTAAAGCACTGAGCCGCCATATTGATAGTGAATAAGTAAGGTGATGATGCCATAACTCTCTCTTTCTCTGATTGGCTGCAGGTTCTATCAGGTGAGGGCGGGGCTGAGAGTGTCACCACATGTTCCACACAGATTTATAACCACAACACCTGGGCATACAGGTAAGATCGATCTATCTATCTATTTATCCATCCATCCATCCATCCAGGGCTCATATTCTCCATGTAACAGGACAGACTGTGAAGGTATAAATAGTAATTTAGCTATGTTCATCCCTCATATGTGTGTGTGTGTGTGTGTGTGTGTGACTGATATCTTATTAAACCACCTGTACATTGCCTCCTCTTGAGTCCTCAGAGCTTGTAACGTAGCTTTCACGCATGTTTTCCGTCATCATGTAATAATTTGTCGCTCATTTCATCCCAGAAGGAGAAAAATACTGGTTTAATGGCAGAACATCACCTCTCTCTCTCTCTCTTCCCCTCTTTCACTAATCCACTTCATTCACTGATCTGCATTCCCTCGTTTGTCCTTTCTCTCTAATCTCCTCCACTCCAAGGTCAGCTTCTGATCTCAATCATCGCTCAGCATCTTTCTCTCTCTCTCTCTCTCTCTCTCTCCCTCTCTAGTTTTATCCTCTCTATCCATCTCCCTCTCTCTTTTTCTCTCTGGCCATCTCAAGTTTTATTCTCTCTCTCTCTCTCTCTCTCTCTCTCTCTCTCTCATTATCTAAACCTCAAAACAAACCTACACTACTGATTACAGTCTTCTGTTTAATTCTGAACTCTGATTGGTCAGAATGCGTCAATTAATTTCCAACACCCTCAGCTCTCAGTTCATATCAACGTGCTTGTTTTAATACATTTACGTTTCCATGGTAACAGTGAATTATTTAGCAATTATGGAAGGAGTTTCCAGTGTCAGACAAAGGTAAAGCTGTAACCTTCAGTTTCTGACAACTTCAGGACTGATGAGTTCTTCTTCTTTACAATCTCTCAGTAATACGACAAGCTGCAGTTTTTATCTTATGCACTTCAAGAGAGAGAATAAAGAAAGAGAATAAAGAGAGGTGAGGGAACGACTGTTAGCTGCTATAACATAAGTGAGCACTTGTGAATGTTTCACAACGTTCCATGTAACTATAAATGGATTAAAAGCACAAATGCTGGAGTAAGAGGAAATAACCATGTTATTATAGGTAAATAATTATCTGTGGTGAGGTAGCAGTTGATTATTTTCCTATAATTGCAAGATTGTGAATATTTTAGATCAGATTTTACCAAAAGAACTTCCTCTGATGCTGTTCAAATTCCCTAACCTTCACTTTCCTTCCTCAGATCTGATCAGTAGTTCTAAAACACGTATAAAATCATACTGAGATATCTAACACCTCACATTCAGGTGTGAAGTCTGATGTTCTGCAGAACTGAAGTGAATATTTAGAAAGCTACAGTGAGTAGTAACGTCTCTGCTGTAGTGAGCACACTTCCTGGTTCTGAAGGACAGTGTCTGATCTGTGTGTGAGAGATCAAGGATCAGATTTTACTCCCACACAAACTAACAAGCTCAGATGAGACCAGACGCTCTTAACCGGACTCCTGTTTTCACTAAAGAGCCTCCAGACAAAAAGGAAAGTGTGCACTTTCCCTGGAAAATATCTTTACACATGGCACACACACACACACAGACACACACACACACAGACACACACACGCGCTGCACGCTGTTTTACTGCCCTGTTCACTGCAGCCATATTAAACCTGTACGTGCTGATTAGATCTGCAGGAGAGCTAACGGCTGAAAGATTACAGCGCGCTGAGCTGCATGCTAGCACCGGGCAAGAGAAAACATTAACATTCCGGACAGAGAGAGAGAGAGAGAGAGAGAGAGAGAGACCTAGAGCCTAGAGAGTGAGATAATTAGAGTGAGAGAGAGAATTAAAGAGATAGAGAGAGAGAGAATTAGATTGAGAGAGAGAGACAGAGACAGAGAGAGAGAGAGAGAGAGAATTAGAGTGAGAGAGAGAGAGAGAGAGAGAGAGAAAGAATTAGAGTGAGAGAGAGAATTAGAGCGAGAGAGAGAGAGAGAGAGAGAGACAGAGAGACAGCACACTGTGTTTTGTTTCTAGTCCAAAGGTAAAAAATCAGCAGTGAACTGTGCTGTTCTTTCCACCACATGCAGAGACCAGAACTTGTCTTCCATCCATCCCCCTCTCTCTCTCTCTCTCTCTCTCTCTCTCTCTAATCTAATGCAGCACACTAAGTACCAACAGCACTGCTTTTCATTACAGTCACAGGAGTAAGTGTGGTTTTCAGCTGTAGAAGAACAATTCCTCTCTCTCTGTCAGACAAAATATGAAAGAATACGTATTAAAAAATAAAACACGAGGCTTCTGTAATGCAGGACTGATGAAGTGATGCCAAGCTGCAGTTCTGTGAAGGACAGAGCCTCGGTTTGGACGGGCAGATACGTATGAATGGAGAAAGTCTAGAAATTATTTACAATAATATTCACATCACAGAATCCATTTTTTGCCTTGGAGAAACAAACACACTCATGATTCCTGGAACTCTTTCAGTTCGCTAACAGGGCTTTAAATAGATATTAGAGGTGTTTCCACTGAAATGGAAATGAATCGAAATTCTCTCCCACATCATCACCTTCACTGGTCCTCAACCACACAATAAACTTCTACACACAGTGACCAAAACTCTGGACTCTTTTAGATTCTCTGAACTAGATGCCTAAATGGAATAAACAGTAAAAATATCTTTTTCTTCATTCTCTCTTTATCTCTCTTTCTGCAGGTGAGTGCAGTTTCACCAAGGCTGGAGTGTACGATGGGGTCGTGTTCAGTCGGATATTTCAGATCCTCTACAGGAACGAGGAGGTTTCGCTGGAGGACCGTGTCATCTTTCGAGTCCACCTGCTACTGGATGGAGACAGGGTCAGTCTCACTGACCTCAGATCAGCCTCACTGGGATCCAAGCCCAGTCTAACCTACATTAGATGAGTTACAACGACCTCACATCAGCCTCAATTCGATCTCTCACTGACGTCAGATCAGCCTCAGTGACCTCCTACCTCTTGAGAATTAGTGATTTTCTCACTGACCCCAAATCAGATCATTAATATTTTTTAGTCTCTTGGACCTCAGATCTTTCTGACCTGAGATTAATCTCACTGTCCTCAAAGATCTGACTCAGTGACCTCAAAGATCAGCCTCATTTAGTAAACTTATACTGACTTCACTAACCCGAGATCAGTGTCACAGACCTCAGAGACCATGCCCACTAACCTGCCTCAATGACCTGAGACCAGCCTCACAGATCTCAAAGATTCCTCTCACTGATATCCAAACCAGCCTCATAAACTGGAGATAAACCTCTCACTGACCTAATATATCAGCCTGAATAACCACATATCTGTCTCACTGAACTATGACCAACACCACTGACCTCAAAGTTCATGACCTGGACTTAATCTCCTAAATGTTAGTCTGATTAACCTTAAATATGATCCTTTGTCTTCATAGTCCTCAATGATCAGCCTCAATTACCTCAAACATTAGACTTATTAACCTAAGATCACTCTCAATAACCTGGGATAAGCTTCAGTGACCTCAAACTTTAGAGTTACTAACCTGGGATCAGTCTCTCAGACCTGGGATCAGCTTCACTGACAGCCTTAAAGTTCTGAACTTAATCTCAGTGACCTCAAACATTAGACTTACTGATCTGGGATCAGCCTCAGAGACCTGGGATTAGTCTCACTGACCTCAAACCTTAGATTTACTGACCTAGGGTCAGCCTCACAGACCTGGGATCAATCTCACTGATTTGGTTTTAGCCTCACTGACCTCAAACATTAGACCTACTGATCTGGGATCAGCCTCACAGACCTGGGATTAGCCTCAGTGACCTAAAACTTTAGACATATTGACCTGGGATCAGTCTCAGTGACCTGGGATTAGTCTCACAGACCTCAAATCTTAGACTTACTGACCTGGGATCAGCCTCAAAGACCTGGGATTAGCCTCAATGACCTCAAACTTTAGACATATTGACCTGGGATCAGTCTCAATGACCTGGGATTAGTCTCACTGACCTCAAACGTTAGACTTACTGACCTGGGTTCAGCCTCACAGATCTGTGATCTGTCTCACTGACTTCAAACTATAGACCTACTGACCTGGGATCAGTCTGACAGACCTGGGATCAGCTTCACTGACACCCTCACAGATCACTGATTTGAGATTAACCTCACTGACCTCAAAGATTAGCCTAATTATCCTTAGATCAGCCTCATAGACCTCAAGTGATCAGACTCACTGATCTGATTTCAGCTTCTCAGAGCTGAGTTCAGCCTTACAGACATCAACGATCGGTCTCACTGACCATAAAAATCAGATTTACTGAACTGGGATCAGTCTCACAGATGTAACAGATCAGACGTACTAACCTTAGGTCAGCCTCAGAGAGTCAGGAATATAAAAGAAGGACAGAAGAACATCCAGTCTGGATAAATAAATGATGTCAGTGTGATGTGTTGACGTGTCTGTAAGTAAACATCTCAATCATTCTGTCAGTTTTGGTGCTTATAGCATCTTCTGTTTCTTCTGTAATTGTTTATACAGTAGTTCTGTCACTATGAACTGTAGTCTTGTGTATCAAAAGGTTTGTTGCTCTATAAAAATTAAAGATTTTAAGTCCAAGTTAGACACCAAGACTCAGCAAGTCACATGAGCACAGGGCGTCACTCGGCTTATTTTAGATCTTATTAGCGTTAGAAAACTGAAGACACCTGAAAGAGTGAACCGTATGACACCTTTGCTAATTTTAGACATGTCAGCTCTACGCTGGAGAGTGTAGCGGCTAGAAAGAGAGCGAGACTAATGAGAAAGGTGACTGTATAAATCAGATAAGCCTTCCCACTCGCTCTCCAGCTCACTCGCTTTTACTTTTTCTTTCTTTTGCTGCCAAAAATAACTTCTCATTTTCCTGGAGTGTCTATTTAATCAATATGTGCGTGACAGTAATTGGAACAGGGTGCTGAGGTTGGATCAGATGTGTGTGTGTGTGTGTGTGTAGTCAAAGTCTTCAATTGAACATATTCCCTTCATTCTGAGCTCGAATAACCTCCTGAGATCTCAGGGTTTATTCAATAGATTAACGTTTAAAATGATCAATGATCATAAATCTGACATTAGGTTTTTATCATGGAGAAATGTGTAGCTGGACCATCGAACAATCAGTTCCACTCCACAGTGGAGGTTAATATAAAGCTCATGTAAATGTGGAGGTTAATATGAAACTCATATTTCCCTAGAATATGAGGGGTGATATATTCATAGAAAAGGTCCAGAAAGCAAAAATTAGTTAGTTTTTCCCCACAAATGTTTGTATCTTTAAAGTTAATGATGATATCAAACTCATTTCTGCTCTCTGAGATGCTCCAAGTGCTTGTTCATCTAAAAAGCAGCTCAAATTTGATCGAGCAGCTCATCAATCAGCTTCAACCAGTAAAATTCCAAGTCCTGACTCATTTCATATCAGACCCACAGACAGAACATCATTCATTTCAACATACTGAAATGTCCATAAGTCCATTTCCATTCCTGGCTATCTTTATAAACATCTGCATTTTTGCTACTAATGTTTCTTACTGAAAACAAAAGATGGACAGGACAGGCCACACCCACAGATGACACCAGTACCAAGACACAAACTACAAGTAACACTGTCAGCTTGTAGCATGTTAGCGCGAATGTATGGTCAAAGCATTTTAGACCTCAGCAGGTATGAGGTTAATTGCAACTGAACAGATAATTGGATAATATTGATTATGGAGGTGATGAATGAGTCAGTGGTACAGAAATGCTGCATGATGGTCATTCCCTTAATGACCTACTGACATTTACAGAGGAGGATTGCAGTGATCCAGAGTTTGAGTGACAGCCAGAGGAGACTCTAGACAAATGTGAAATCCAAGCTCATGACCTATTTTATTTTTGTCAGATTAGGGTAGCGGTGGTAGTGTGGGAACGTGCATTAAATAAATAAATAAATAAATAAATTAATTAATTAATTATTTTACTGAGTTACTGATTATACATACACAAATAAAAGCTCTGTAAAACTTGCATTAGCATTGCAGACAACCTGACTTCCTGTTAGCTTAACAGCTAGTGCAGCACAGTTCTCACTCATGCAGTCAGTGCTGACATTCTGACACTGAAATGGTGTATAATGCAGGACCATCTAAAACATTTGGACAGCTTTGAGTTTGATTGACAGCTGGTTGTATTTTTTTTCCCTCCAGGTAGAGGAAGCTCTGAATGAAGTGGACTTCCAGCTGAGACTTGACCTGCACTTCACTGATGTTGAGCAACAGTATGTTCTTCTGCTTTTACTCCACTTCCCTCTGCAGATTTTTATCCTTTACACTCTAGTCTTTAATAGATTTTACACAGTAATCAGAATGTTAGTGAAATGGAACAGTGCCTAATGGGTTCATTATTGATTGATCTTTTAATTATGTTATCGGTAGTGTGACATGTTTCAGCCGTCAGGAACTGAATTTGCTTGTAATGTCTAATCTGAATTCTATTATCTTATAGATTTAAAGAAAGTTATTAGTAAAAAGGCTGTAAAAGAAACAGCATTAGCATTTTATTGCATTAAAAATGACAAAAAATACCAAGCAAACAAACCAAAAAGGACATCATTCAGAACATGTTTTTAATTTTAATGTAATTTTATTTTGTATTCATTATATTAGTCAACAAATCAATTATTTATATTATAGACTTTATAATTTATTATATTTATGATATTTATTTCCAATTTGCAATTTTTACACTGTACACTCAACACTGCAACCTTTACACTAAACACTGCAGAGTTTACACTAAACACTGCAGACTTTACACTAAACACTGCAACCTTTACACTAAACACTGCAGACTACTTTACACTAAACACTGCAGACTTTACACTAAACACTGCAACCTTTACACTAAACACTGCAACCTTTACACTAAACACTGCAGACTTTACACTAAACACTGCAACCTTTACACTAAACACTGCAACCTTTACACTAAACACTGCAGACTTTACACTAAACACTGCAGACTTTACACTAAACACTGCAACCTTTACACTAAACACTGCAACCTTTACACTAAACACTGCAGACTTTACACTAAACAATGCAGACTTTACACTAAACACTGCAGACTTTACACTAAACTCTGCAGACTTTACACTCCACACTGCAACCTTTACACTAAACACTGCAGACTTTACACTAAACACTGCAACCTTTACACTAAACACTGCAACCTTTACACTAAACACTGCAGACTACTTTACACTAAACACTGCAACCTTTACACTAAACACTGCAGACTTTACACTAAACACTGCAGACTTTACCCTAAACACTGCAGACTTTACACTAAACACTGCAACCTTTACACTAAACACTGCAGACTACTTTACACTAAACACTGCAACCTTTACACTAAACACTGCAGACTTTACAGTAAACACTGCAGACTTTACACTAAACACTGCAGACTTTACACTAAACACTGCAGACTTTACACTAAACACTGCAGAATTTACATTAAACACTGCAGACGTTACACTAAACACTGCAGACTGCAACCTTTACACTAAACACTGCAGAATCTACATTAAACACTGCAGACTTTACACTAAATTCTGCAGACTTTACACTCCACACTGCAACCTTTACACTAAACACTGCAGACTTTACACTAAACACTGCAGACTTTACACTAAACACTGCAGACTTTACACTAAACACTGCAGAATTTACATTAAACACTGCAGACGTTACACTAAACACTGCAGACTGCAACCTTTACACTAAACACTGCAGAATTTACATTAAACACTGCAGACTTTACACTAAATTCTGCAGACTTTACACTCCACACTGCAACCTTTACACTAAACACTGCAGACTTTACACTAAACACTGCAGACTTTACACTAAACACTGCAGACTTTACACTCCACACTGCAGACTTTACACTAAACAATGCAGACTTTACACTCCACACGGCAACCTTTACACTAAACACTGCAACCTTTACACTAAACACTGCAGACTTTACACTAAACAATGCAGACTTTACACTAAACACTGCAGACTTTACACTAAACAATGCAGACTTTACACTAAACTCTGCAGACTTTCCATTAAACACTGCAACCTTTACACTAAACACTGCAGACTTTACACTAAACACTGCAGACTTTACACTAAACACTGCAACCTTTACACTAAACACTGCAGACTTTACACTAAACACTGCAGACTTTACACTAAACTCTGCAGACTTTCCATTAAACACTGCAACCTTTACACTAAACACTGCAGACTTTACACTAAACACTGCAGACTTTACACTAAACACTGCAACCTTTACACTAAACACTGCAGACTTTACACTAAACACTGCAGATTTTACACTAAACACTGCAACCTTTACACTAAACTCTGCAGACTTTACACTAAACACTGCAGACTTTCCATTAAACACTGCAACCTTTACACTAAACACTGCAGAATTTACATTAAACACTGCAGACTTTACACTGAACACTGCAGACTTTACACTAAACACTGCAGACTTTCCATTCAATACTGCAACCTTTACACTAAACACTGCAGACTTTACACTAAACACTGCAGACTTTACACTAAACTCTGCAGACTTTACACTCCACACTGCAACCTTTACACTAAACACTGCAGACTTTACACTAAATACTGCAGACTTTCCATTCAACACTGCAACCTTTACACTAAACACTGCAGACTTTACACTAAACACTGCAGACTTTACACTAAACACTGCAGACTTTCCATTCAACACTGCAACCTTTACACTAAACACTGCAGACTTTACACTAAACACTGCAGACTTTACACTAAACACTGCAGACTTTACACTCCACACTGAAGACGTTACACTATTTTTACACTATAAAATTTTTTTTTAACCATCCCAGGAAACAGTATTTTAATAAAGGTTCAAAAAATACAAATTTATGGCTCACTGTCATAACCACATACACATCACATACATTACATATCATTCTACAGTAAACTGTTCTACAAGCTACTCAGGAAAATTTTTGTTACATGTAAATACATACCTTTCACCATCTAATGTACTACAAAGTTTCAGATTAAATACCTGAAATTGTACACTTCTCCATATTACAGATAAATACTTATTGCATTTTTACTTTTTGTAAAAAATGTAGCTTAGAGAGTCACATGACCATGATGAATTTCACTAGAAGGTTTTTAGCAGAAGATTCATTAGTTTTAGCCAAACGTCCTTCATTTCTTTCTTACTCACTTTCTTTCTCTCAGCTAATGAGTTTTGTTTAGGGTTGAGGGATTATGGGAGCCTGGGGCAGGGTGACTTCCGAGTAATGAACCGTTTCACACACACACATGCATTTAAACACACACACACACACACACACACACAGAGTTAGTAAGTGAAAGAACAGGGCTATTTTATAGTCACAGCACAATTTACAAACTAACACAATGGCCAGAAAAACACTGAAAAAACACACACACACACACAGCATTTCGCTTTCCTAGTTTTGTCAGTAGTAGTGCATAATAGTTACAGCAGTATGTACTCTACACACATCCGTACACACACACACACACACAGTTAAATCTAGTGTTTATTAGTGATGATTTTTTGTTCTAAATTGTAATTATTAATTCAAAATATATTAATTTATTCTCTCTCTCTCTTTCTCTCTCTCTCTCTCTCTCTCTCTCTTACACACACACACACACACACACACACACAGAAAGTTGATCTGACGGTGGTTTGAGCAGTCACAGATGGGTGCCTATTAAATGTTTTAACACAGTTTGAAGAGAACAGATGAAGCCCAGGTTGTAAATGGTGTTGGATGAAGCTGCCATGGTTTTCCTCTTCAGTGTGTGGAAGTCGCTGAAGCAGCAGCTCTGATATCCCGCGGTTGCACCTGACTTCATTCTAAAACCAGCATAAACACGCATATTTTAGCAGACATGCTGCTGTTATCGCTAATCTTTGCTAACGCTGTAGTAAAAGCGGGTCTGTGTTCCAGAGTCAGTGTAATGAATACGTTATCGATTAGATGTTTAATCTTGTGATCAGATTGAACTGGTCTGATCCAGCAGTGAGGATTAAACACCCCGAGTCTGATCTGGTCACTGTGTAAACGGATCAAAGTGATTTATTTCACAATGTTTACACCACTATAATTCACTCATTTTATTCCTCTTACTATTTTCCCTTACACTACACTACACAACACTACATAATGCTACACAACACTACACAACACTACATAATGCTACACTACACTACACAACACTACATAATGCTACACAACACTACACAACACTACATAATGCTACACAACACTACACAATGCTACACAACACTACACTATACTACACTACACAAGACAAGACAGCACTACACAACACTACATAATGCTATACTACACTACACAACACTACATAATGCTACACAACACTACACAACACTACATAATGCTACACTACACTACACAACACTACATAATGCTACACAACACTACACAATGCTACACAACACTACACTATACTACACTACACAATACTACACTACATAATGCTACATAATGCTACACAACACTACACAACTCTACACAAGACAAGACAACACTCCACTACACAATGTTGACCAACACTTCAAAACACTATACTACACAACACTACAATACACTACACAAAAGTACACAACACAACACTACGGTACACACTATTCAGTAGCTGTCATGTTTTTATGTCCTGTATTCTTTACACACTGGATTATTTAAACATTAATAATAATGAGAGGAATATAATATATAATAGAATAGAAGTATAATATATAACACAGAGCTATTAGACAGTGTATTAGCTAAATCCTTATATACCGTGTCTATAAATACACAACAGGAAACAGGAAATAGAGGAGGCTCACACTAATGAGGCAGATTAGACCTATAAACATGAAGGGTGGACAGCTGAACACACCAGGGCAGCTACTGCTGCTGCTTTGGAACCAGTGGAAGACCAGCAGATGGACGTACTGGTGTTTGTGGCTTGCTTACAATACCGATCCATTACAAAGATTATAATCTCATATAAGATCTACTAGCCATGTAAAACTTTATCTTCTGCACAAAAACTATGTAACAGGAAACAGGAAGTAGAAGAGAGTCCCACTAATGAGGCAGGTTAGACAGATTATACCTATTAAAATGAAATGATGTAATGGTATACAGATGTGTGTGTGTGTGTGTGTGTGTAGGTTGACTGATATCTCTTCAGTGCCTGTGATCAGCAGTAGGACTCTGGGTCTCCATTTCCACCCACGCAGCGGCCTGCACCACCACCTTCCTGTCATGTTCGACTACTTCCACCTGTCCGTCATCTCCATCACCGTCCACGCCTCTTTAGTGGCTCTACACCAACCACTAATCAGGTAACCCCACCCTCACATCTACAAGCTAATCCCAATAATGATCAGGTAACCCCTCCCTCACATCTACAAGCTAATCTCAATGATGATCAGGTAACCCCGCCCTCACATCTACAAGCTAATCCCAATAATGATCAGGTAACCCCGCCCTCACATCTACAAGCTAATCACAATAATGATCAGGTAACCCCTCCCTCACATCTACAAGCTAATCACAATAATGATCAGGTAACCCCACCCTCACATCTACAAGCTAATCCCAATATTGACCAGGTAACCCCACCCTCACATCTACAAGCTAATCCCAATAATGATCAGGTAACCCCACCCTCACATCTACAAGCTAATCCCAATAATGATCAGGTAACCCCACCCTCACATCTACAAGCTAATCACAATAATGATCAGGTAACCCCACCCTCACATCTACAAGCTAATCACAATAATGATCAGGTAACCCCACCCTCACATCTACAAGCTAATCCCAATAATGATCAGGTAACCCCACCCACACATCTACAAGCTAATCCCAATAATGATCAGGTAACCCCACCCTCACATCTACAAGCTAATCCCAATAATGATCAGGTAACCCCGCCCTCACATCTACAAGCTAATCACAATAATGATCAGGTATCCCCGCCCTCACATCTACAAGCTAATCCCAATATTGACCAGGTAACCCCACCCACACATCTACAAGCTAATCCCAATATTGACCAGGTAACCCCGCCCTCACATCTACAAGCTAATCCCAATATTGACCAGGTAACCCCGCCCTCACATCTACAAGCTAATCCCAATGATGATCAGGTAACCCCGCCCTCACATCTACAAGCTAATCCCAATAATGATCAGGTAACCCCGCCCTCACATCTACAAGCTAATCCCAATAATGATCAGGTAACCCCTCCCTCACATCTACAAGCTAATCACAATAATGATCAGGTAACCCCACCCTCACATCTACAAGCTAATCCCAATATTGACCAGGTAACCCCACCCTCACATCTACAAGCTAATCACAATAATGATCAGGTAACCCCACCCTCACATCTACAAGCTAATCCCAATAATGATCAGGTAACCCCACCCTCACATCTACAAGCTAATCACAATAATGATCAGGTAACCCCACCCTCACATCTACAAGCTAATCACAATAATGATCAGGTAACCCCACCCTCACATCTACAAGCTAATCACAATAATGATCAGGTAACCCCACCCACACATCTACAAGCTAATCCCAATAATGATCAGGTAACCCCACCCTCACATCTACAAGCTAATCCCAATAATGATCAGGTAACCCCGCCCTCACATCTACAAGCTAATCCCAATAATGATCAGGTAACCCCACCCTCACATCTACAAGCTAATCACAATAATGATCAGGTAACCCCACCCTCACATCTACAAGCTAATCACAATAATGATCAGGTAACCCCACCCTCACATCTACAAGCTAATCACAATAATGATCAGGTAACCCCACCCACACATCTACAAGCTAATCCCAATAATGATCAGGTAACCCCACCCTCACATCTACAAGCTAATCCCAATAATGATCAGGTAACCCCGCCCTCACATCTACAAGCTAATCACAATAATGATCAGGTATCCCCGCCCTCACATCTACAAGCTAATCCCAATATTGACCAGGTAACCCCACCCACACATCTACAAGCTAATCCCAATATTGACCAGGTAACCCCGCCCTCACATCTACAAGCTAATCCCAATATTGACCAGGTAACCCCGCCCTCACATCTACAAGCTAATCCCAATATTGACCAGGTAACCCCGCCCTCACATCTACAAGCTAATCACAATAATGATCAGGTAACCCCACCCTCACATCTACAAGCTAATCCCAATATTGACCAGGTAACCCCACCCTCACATCTACAAGCTAATCCCAATATTGACCAGGTAACCCCACCCTCACATCTACAAGCTAATCCCAATAATGATCAGGTAACCCCACCCTCACATCTACAAGATAATCACAATAATGATCAGGTAACCCCACCCTCACATCTACAAGCTAATCCCAATAATGATCAGGTAACCCCACCCTCACATCTACAAGCTAATCCCAATAATGATCAGGTAACCCCGCCCTCACATCTACAAGCTAATCCCAATAATGATCAGGTAACCCCACCCTCACATCTACAAGCTAATCACAATAATGATCAGGTAACCCCACCCTCACATCTACAAGCTAATCCCAATATTGACCAGGTAACCCCACCCTCACATCTACAAGCTAATCACAATAATGATCAGGTAACCCCGCCCTCACATCTACAAGATAATCACAATAATGATCAGGTAACCCCGCCCTCACATCTACAAGCTAATCCCAATAATGATCAGGTAACCCCACCCTCACATCTACAAGCTAATCACAATAATGATCAGGTAACCCCACCCTCACATCTACAAGCTAATCCCAATAATGATCAGGTAACCCCACCCTCACATCTACAAGCTAATCACAATAATGATCAGGTAACCCCGCCCTCACATCTACAAGATAATCACAATAATGATCAGGTAACCCCACCCTCACATCTACAAGATAATCACAATAATGATCAGGTAACCCCACCCTCACATCTACAAGCTAATCACAATAATGATCAGGTAACCCCGCCCTCACATCTACAAGCTAATCACAATAATGATCAGGTAACCCCACCCTCACATCTACAAGCTAATCACAATAATGATCAGGTAACCCCACCCTGACCTTCTACCAGCTAATCCCAATAATGATCAGATAACCCCGCCCTCACCTTCTGATCAGCTAAACCCATCCTTACCTCAGCTAATCACAGTAATGAACAGGTAACCCCACCCTCACCTTAGCTAATCACGATACCGATCAGGTAACCCTGCCTTCACCTTCTGACTACATAACCCCGCCCTCACTGTCTACCAGCTAATCACAACACTGATCAGGTAACCCCACCCTCACCTTTTGACTATGTAACCCACCTTCATCTTTTTCCTAATCTTTTTTACTAAGTCCAATGTAAGGTGCAGGAGATGCATTGATGTTCTTTAAAGCTGGCTTAGTTCTTGAGATAGTTGCTTTTTCCAAGTGATTGGAGTTGATGGTGACGAGCCAAAGTGGATGTGGCCGTTAGAGTAAAACCTAATTAAAAACACAGAGGCTTTCATACCAGACAACTGTGTTAATGCTGCAATGCAGCAAAAATCAGGAAGTCTTTGACACGCTGCTGTGATGAAGCTGAGAGTCGATGCTCTTCACTAACAGCTCCATCTTCCATTTATCTGATTACACACGAGATGATCAATCAGCCTGGAGAGCAGATTCAAGATTCAAGAAGCTTTATTGTCATTTCAACCACATATATCTGACGCAGTACATAGTGAAATGAAACACCGTTTCTCCAGGACCTGGTGCTACAGAAACATACAACATAAAGATCAAACACAAAAAACAACACCACAGAGCTAGGACCGAAGTTCCTCCAAGACACATAAAGTGCACAGTGTGCAGCTACTGTAGGTGCAAACAGAGCAACAACAAGACAGTGCAAAAATAATAAATACAAGAAAGACAACACAAAAACACAGGACACTTAGTGCTGAAAAAAGAAAAAGAACGTGCAATGATATGTAAATGTAATAAAATGAGATGATGTATAATTTTGAGACCTGACAACATGTACTGTG